>NW_019524883.1:969522-971876 GCF_002814215.2 Seriola lalandi dorsalis | reverse complement strand
CTTTTTCGACTGATATTTAGGCATTCTCGAAACCCACCGTCCTAAATTCAACTGTACTCACGTTTTTTTTAAACTTATTCGGGTTTTTGTGGGTAATTTTACTTCGAAATGTCGGGAGCAACTTTCCTATGCCGCCATCGCCTAGATCGTCAAACCGGAAGTCCTACCCAGACACACAGTTTTTCAAATATTTATTTTATCTCATTATCAATGACTCTGTATCTGTAGATTTAATTTCTTGAATTTTACATTTGAAAATGTTATCAGTTTCCTGCACAACAGAATACATCTGCATATAACATGTTACCTGCAGCGAAAACACTGTCTTACCTGATGGCTGTTACATATCGTGTTACTTTGGACAGCAGGTCTGAAATGGCTAATAAATATTCGATGACATTCTTTTACAGAGAGATCAGTCTTCTGCCACTGGCACACAAGAGCCTGAACAAGCACAAAGTGCAACGGTAAGTGAGTCTTTAATATCCTTTTCAGATGAACTCAGTGCGACATTTTAGGTTTTGCTTTGCCTTTTAGTTTCCCTCATTTTGCTGTTCTCCACTTCAAAAGATTGGGGACACCCTCTCACCAGTTGCAGCAACCACAGCAGAGGAGGCCATGTCCGTGTCACCCAACACGAGGGCATCGTCACGGGAGACAAGGGTGTTACCTGGGGACCTGGGAGCCTCAGGAGGAGCCGCACCATTAGGTGGCGACATGGCAGCAGCGGGAGCTGAGGGAGGGAGTGAGGATTCTGCTGGAGAGTCAGAGGCCTGGGCGGCTGCTGTTCCACCTGTAAGAGCCCCCGCAGTTTGTTTACTGGTTTTATTTAACGTTTATCTTCTAATTTACCAGGACAGTGCAACAAAACATGTAGTCATGTCAACCCTTTCTTGGAAAGTTTCCTTGTTACTCTGGATAATCCAATGAACAAACTTGCAGCACTTTTATAGGAACTGTTTCTTCAGTAGACAATAGTTCCAGTGAAAACAGTTTTAGTGAAGTCTGAATTACTCAGAGTAATTGGTACATTGTCTCTGGAAAGACAAATTGAATGAGACTGTCTTAAAACAACAAGAGTCCATATGCACACTGAAAAAGTTTTCAATTCCAGTGTAAGAGATGGGGGACAAAATCCACATTAAACTTTAGCCAAAGCTAATATAATGCTTCTGCAGTCTGAATTTGTCAAATCAAGATTTAGTCTTTTTAGTACAAAATTCCCCCTTGTGGTTTCCCAGATTGTGTTTCCTTGCTGAGCTGTGGTGGAGTGATAATAGCACAAAGACGCTTTGATTGTTTTATTTGATTTATTGTTTTAAAAATGAGAACTGATCCTTTTTTTAAAAGATAACCCTGGTGACTCATAATCTTCATAAGACATATCTTCCTTGTGTATTTACTGTATGTGTTGTAGGAGTGGGTGCCCATCATCAGGTGTGATATGATGACCCAGAGGAAGATGAAGGCTCAGCCTCCGTTGTCCGATGCCTATTTGCACGGCATGCCAGCGAAACGCAGAAAGGTAATCAGATCAGTTGTAACCTCAGTCATGAAAAATGAGTGTCACCTGTCTTACCTTCTTTAAGTTGTGTGTACATGTGTGTTTTCAGACTGGACAGGGCGGTGGAAGCCTCCTCTCCCTCTCTGATGCAGTGAGTCAAGCAGCCAGGACAGCCGGAGTGAAGCCAATCACCTCTGCTGAGCGACTACAGGACGATCTGGAGACCCAGGAGCTGAAGGAGGCATATGCAGAACAGGTAACTGAATCCTACCTGTATCGTAGAACAAACCAGGGACAAACTACATATCATTTAGGCTAATAATGACCATAGTGTGGTCCTTTTTGTTTTGACAGATTTGCCCATGATTTGCTTCAGTTAGTATATCGTTTAATCATAATCTTCATTGCAGAGACTTACTTACTTTTACACTTTACAACCCAGGTGGTTAGACAGGTCTCCAATAACTTTATCGAAATTAATTATTTTCAAGGGACGAGAATGTGAGTATCCAATGTCCATAACAGTTTTGAAGATATATAATTAATCATTTTCAATTTTCAAGAAAAAACGCTGAAAAAGTCTTTTAGTTGTAGTTTATAGCTTCTTAATTGTGCTTGTATCTCCCACCATAATCCTGTCATCTTTTTGTTCTTGCAGGTTAAAGCTGACATCAAGAAAAGAGTGAGGGAAGACCCGGATTTCAACTCTCAGCAGTTTCCCAACGCACACAGAGCCTTCTCATCAGACTCATAAACAACTGCAATTGATAAGCGCTCTAGCTTTTTTTCATCCTCATCTGTATATTTTTTTGTTTTGGATCTTCATTGACTACCATTCAGTGCAGCCCCC
>NW_019524883.1:924842-969464 GCF_002814215.2 Seriola lalandi dorsalis | reverse complement strand
AAAAAAAAAAAAAAATAAAAAATTTAAGCAGTTAGCAGCTCTCATGACTAATTGCCCAATGCTGTTGTGACTACTTCCCCAGTGCCTATTTATTGCTTTGTTTATTTCTGGTCCAACTTTTGCTGAGCGAATGTTCCTTATCAAAAAGGTATTATATTAGATTTAAGTTTGACTAAATCAGGTCACTTTAATTCTGTTTGCATACATGTGTACGTCTGTATTTCTTTTGCTTTCTTATCCTCGTGTTGCTTTGTTAATATGGAGCCTGAGTTCCCATTATCTAGTGGACTTTTGCCTTCCTCTCAATACTCTGATGCGCAGGAGTATACTTTCATGTGATGAACATGCTGTACAGGACATGAATGTACAGTAAGCTTAATAAAATCTTGATACAACAGACTGCTCTTTGATTTCTGGGTAAAACTGACAAATATTATGAACTGATATTAGCTTATTGTGGATATTCTGGTAAATAACATGAAATTGCAGTGCAGAAATGCCAAAGGTTTGTTTGGAATTTTAGGAATTGTGTTGCTGTTAGCACTGGTGGAGGAAGTATTTAAACCCTTTACGTAAGTATTCGCCTGTCTGCCGGTCCTGTACTGAAAATGCTAAATGGTAAAAGTATACAAATACATTCAGGAAAATGTATCTGAAGTAAAAATACTGAATGGAAGACTTGTATATCATCGTTATTAATTTTCCATTTTAATGTTGGTTGAGGTGGAGCTTTTATATTAAGCTCCAACTACTTTTCATTATGAATGAATCTGCAGATTATTTTCTTGATTAATTGATTGGCTTCAGAAATTAGTGAGAAATCTGACACCTTGATTTGTCCAACTAATAACTCGACAAATGTAACTAAAAAGAAAGAAGAAGAAATAAAAAATGTTAAAATGGTTAAAAGGCAAGGAAGCAAACCTTTACATTTGTGAACCAAGAACCATGAAATGTTTGGCATTTTTAAAAGAAAAAATACAGTCAAACATGTAATTGTTATATATGCTGTTTGGTAGTTTAGTCTATAGCAAATCATCTTTATGCACTTTGTATTTTTGTATGTAAAATGTCAAACTATTTTCTAAAGTAACTACAGCTACAATAATTGTAGTAAGTACAACTTAGTATACTATAACTTTTTATACCTTACTGTACTATGACATTTTTATGCCTTACTATATTATGATGTTTTTACACCTTACTATTTTAATTCCATACGAGACTGACCTTTTATGCCTTACTATACTATGATGTTTTTTAACATTTATATGCCTCACTATAGTATGACGTTTATTGCTATATTTATAGATAGATCGATAGAGAGATAGATAGATACTTTATTTATCCCCTAGGGGAAATGCATGTGTCCATTAGCTCATTGATAATAATAATAATAATAAGTTTAACAGTAACAGTTAATAATAAATAAACAATAATAATTAGATTAGCCCACTTCCTTCAGCTGAGGTGTTGTGTAGCCTGATGGCGGTGGGAACAAAGGATCTCCTGAACCTCTCTGTTCTGCAGCACAGTGAGATGACACATTTGATGCACCTGTAGCTGCTTCTCTGTCCTGCCAGAATGGATGAGAGGATGGTTGGGATTGTCTCATGGCCTCCATCTTACATTGCATGTGTCTCTCCACAACAGTAGTGAGTGAGTCCACGCTCCTGCCAAGCACAGACCCAGCCTTTTTTTTTTTACCAGCTTGTCCATTATCATTTTGTTCATGACTGACATGCTGCTGCCCCAGCAGACTGCAACAAAAAACGGTACACAGCCCACCACTGACTGATAAAACATATGCAGCATTTCACTGCAGACGTCAAAGGACCTGAGCTTTCTGAGGAAAAAGAGACTTATTCCTTACTATACTATGACGTTTTTATACGTTGTTATACTATGTTTTTTTTTTACATTTTTATGTCTTAATACACTGTAACATTTCTCATGCCTTACTATACTGTGACGTTTTATGGCAATTTTATGCCTTACTATACTATGGCGTTTTTATGCCTTACTATACTATGATATTTTTTTTCGTTTTTATGCTTTACCATACTATTTTTTTTATGCCTTACTATATTATGATATATTATGCCTTACTGTATGATGAAGTTTTTATGCCTTACTATTACGTTTTTTTGATTTTTTTATGTCTGACTATACTATGACGTCTTTATGCCTTGCTATACTATGATGTTTTTTTGATGTTTTTATGCCTTACTATACTATGACGGTTTTATGACGTTTTAGGTCTTACTATACTAATTTTTTTTTCCCGTTTTTATGTCTTACTATGCTATGACATTTATGCCTTACTATATGATGTAATTTTATGCCTTACTATACTATGATGTTTTTTGACAGTTTTATGCCTTACTATACTATGACATTTTTTGATGTTTTTATGCCTTATTATCCTGACGTTTTTTGATTTTTTTTTATCTCTGACTATGCTGACATTATATGCCATACTATATATGACGTTTTTATGCCTTTCTAGACTATGATGTTTTTTGACATTTTCATGCCTTGCTATACTATGACATTTTGTTTTACGTTTTTATGTCTTACTACACTTTGACGTTTCTTGATGTTTTTGTCTTACTATACTATGATGCTTTTATGCCTTACTATACTATGATGTTTTTTGACGTTTTTATGCCTTATTATACTGTGACGTTTTTGTTGTTTTTATGCCTGACTAAACTTTGACATTTTATGCCTTACTATACCATGATCTTTTTTGACGTTTTTATGTCTTGCTGTACTATGAAGTTTTATGACATTTTATGCCTTACTATGCTATGACATTTTATGTCTTACTATACTATGGTGTTTTTATGCCTTACTATAATATGACATTTTATGCCTCACTATACTATATTTTTTTTACGTTTTTATGCTTTGCCATACTATGATTTTTTAAATGTTTTTATGCCTTACTATGTTATGATATCTTATGCCTTACAATACTTTTACGTTTTTTTGATTTTTTTATGTCTTACTATGCTATGACATTTTTATGCCTTTCTAGACTATGTGTTTTTTGACCTTGTCATGTCTTACTATGCTATGATGTCTTTATGCCTTACTATACAATATCACATTTTCATGCCTTGCTATACTATGAAATTTGTTTTACATTTTTATGTCTTACTACACTTTGACGTTTCTGGATGTTTTTGTCTTACTATACTATGACCTTTTTTTTGTTGTTTTTATGCCTGATTCAACTATGACATTTTATGCCTTAATATACTGTGATGTTTTTTGATGTTTTTATTCCTTATTATACATGACAATTTTTGACATTTTTATGCCTTACTATAATATGACATATTTATTAAATTTTTAAGCATTACTATACTATGAAGTTTTTTTTTTACCTTATTATGCATTCTGTACTGAAACGTTTTCATACGATTATTATACTATGACGTTTTATGCCTTGCTATACTATGATGTTTTTTTGATGTTTTTATGCCTTACTATACTATGACGGTTTTATGACATTTTATATCTTACTATACTATAATGTTTTTTTTCCCTTTCTTATGTCTTACTATGCTATGACATTAATGCCTTATTATACTATGACGTTTTATGTCTTACTATACTATGTTTTTTGCCGTTTTTATGTCTTATTATGCTATGACATTTATGCCTTACTATATGATGTAATTTTATGCCTTACTATACTTTGATGTTTTTTGACAGTTTTATGCCTTACTATACTATGAAATTTTTTGATGTTTTTATGTTTTATGTTTTTATGCTATACTATGTCATTTTATACCTTACTATACTATGATGGTCTTTTTTTACATTTTTATGCCTTACTATACTGTGATTTTTTTTTATGTTTTTATGCATAACTATTCTATAACATTTTTTCATTTTTTTTTTTTTTTTTTTGTCTTACTATATTATGATATTTTTTTATGGTTTTATGACTGACTATACTATGACATTTGTGGTGGAAATCTGAAAATAAAGAGTTGACAAAATGATCAAGTTGTTTTTGTGAATTTTAATAAGACCTTTGCAGAGGATCAGCGTACAGTCACAACAGAGTGTAATGGCAGACTGAAGGGTCAGGAAGTGTGTGTCTGAAAAATTCATAAGTGTCAACCTATCAAGTAGAAATAGCTGTGTATTAAAGGAGAAACAACTCCTTACTTCATACCATGCAGCACCAGATAGGGAGCATGCGTGTAAGGACAGATTTACATCCTAGGTAGTACAAAGCTAGTTCATACTAAGTACAAAGGTACAAAGTGTGATGAACCAATGAATAAAGTGTGAATTTTCTATGATACATTTTTATGCCGTAATATGATATGCCTAACTATGCGATGAAAATTTTGTGCCTTATGATGGTTTTCGACATTTTTATGCATAACTATTCTGTGATCTTTTTTTTACTTTTTTACGCCTTCATTCAATATGACATTTTTTTTACATTTATAGGCCATACATTACTATGATGTATTCATGCCTTGTTTTACCATGATTTTTTTTTATTTTTGTGACTTAATATGCCTTACTATAGTATGACGTTTTTATGCCTTACTATACTATGACGTTTTTATGACTTTTTATGCCTTACTATACTATGACGTTTTTATTATTTTATATGCCTTACTATACCATGACTTTTTGTGCCTTACTATACTATGTCGTTTTTATGACTTTTTATACCTGACTGTACAATGTCGTTTTTATGACTTTTTATGCCTTACCATACTATGACATTTTCATGACTTTTTATGCCTTACTATACTATGACTTTTTATGCCTTACTATACTATGTCGTTTTCATGCCTTACTATACTATGACGTATTTATGACTTTTTATGCCTTACTATACTATGTCGTTTTTATGCCTTACTATACTATGACTTTTTATGCCTCACTATACTATGTCGTTTTTGTGACTTTTTATGCCTTATTATACTATAACTTTTTGTACTTTACTATACTATGTCGTTTTTATGACTTTTAATGCCTTACTATACTATGACTTTTTATACCTTACTATACCATTTTGTTTTTATGACTTTTTATGCCTTACTATAGTATGACGTTTTTATGCCTTACTATACTATGTTGTTTTTATGACTTTTTATGCGTTACTATACTATGACGTTTTTATGACTTTTTATGCCTGACTATAGTATGTTGTTTTTATGACTTTTTATGCCTTACTATACTGTCGTTTTTGTGAGTTTTTATGCCTTACTATACCATGACTTTTTGTGCCTTACTATACTATGTCGTTTTCATGCCTTACTATACTATGACATATTTATGACTTTTTATGTCTTACTATACTATGTCGTTTTTATGCCTTACAATAATATGAATTTTTATGCCTTTGCTATACTATGTAGTTTTATATGACTTTTTATGCCTTTCTATAGTATGACTTTTTATGCCTTAGTATACTGTCGTTTTCATGCCTAACTATACTATGATATTTTTATGACTTTTTATGCCTTACTATACAATGAATTTTTATGCCTTTCTATACCATTTCGTTTTTATGACTTTTTATGCCTTACTATACTATGACGTTTTTATGACTTTTTATGCCTTACTATACTATGTCGTTTTCATGCCTTACTATACTATGACGTTTTTGTGACTTTTTATGCCTTACTATAGTATATGACTTTTTATGCCTTACTATAGTATGTTGTTTTTATGACTTTTTATGCCTATCTATACTATGACGTTTTTATGACTTTTTATGCCTTACTATACTATGACTTTCTATACCTTACTATACTATGTAGTTTTTATGACTTTTTATGCCTTACTATACCATGTCATTTTCATGCCTTACTATCCTATGACGTTTTTGTGACTTTTTATGCCTTACTATACTATGACTTTTTATACCTTACTATACTATGTAGTTTTTATGACTTTTTATGCCTTACTATACTATGACTTTTTATGCCTTACGATAATATGACATTTTTATGACTTTTTATGCCTTACTATACTATGTTGTTTTTGTGACTTTTTATGCCTTACTATAGTATGTTGTTTTTATGACTTTTTATGCCTATCTATACTATGTCGTTTTTGTGAGATTTTATGCCTTATTATACTATAACTTTTTGTACTTTACTATATACTATGTAGTTTTTATGACTTTTTATGCCTTACTATACTATGACTTTTTATGCCTTACTATACTATGACGTTTTTGTGACTTTTTATGCCTTACTATAGTAAGACGTTTTTATGACTTTTTATGCCTTACTATACTAAGACGTTTTTATGACTTTTTATGCCTTACTATACTAAGACGTTTTTATGCCTTACTATGCTATGTCGTTTTTATTTCTTACTATACTATGAATTTTTATGCCTTGCTATACTATGTAGTTTTATATGACTTTTTATGCCTTACTATAGTATGACTTTTTATGCCTTAGTATACTATGTCGTTTTCATGCCTAACTATACTATGACATTTTTATGACTTTTTATGCCTTTCTATACTATGATGTTTTTATGACTTTTTATGCCTTACTATAGTTTGACTTTTTATGCCTTAGTATACTATGTCGTATTCATGCCTAACTATACTATGACATTTTTATGACTTTTTATGCCTTGCTATACAATGAATTTTTATGCCTTGCTATACCATTTTGTTTTTATGACTTTTTATGCCTTGGTATAGTATAACGTTTTTATGCCTTACGATAATATGACATTTTTATGACTTTTTATGCCTTACTATACTATGACATTTTCATGACTTTTTATGCCTTGCTATACTATGACGTTTTTGTGACTTTTTATGCCTTACTATAGTATGATTTTTTATGACTTTTTATGCCTATCTGTACTATGTCGTTTTTGTGAGTTTTTATGCCTTATTATAATATAATTTTTTGTACTTTACTATACTATGTCGTTTTTATGACTTTTTATGCCTCACTATACTGTCGTTTTTGTGACTTTTTATGCCTTACTATACTGACTTTTTATGCCTTGCTATACTGTCGTTTTTATGACGTTTTTATGCCTTACTATACTATGACGTTTTTATGACTTTTTATGCCTTACTATACTATGTTGTTTTTATGAGTTTTTATGCGTTACTATACTATGATGTTTTTATGACTTTTTATGCCTATCTATACTATTTCGTTTTTGTGAGTTTTTATGCCTTACTATACTATGACTTTTTGTGCCTTACTATACTATGTCGTTTTCATGCCTTACTATACTATGACGTATTTATGACTTTTTATGCCTTACTATACTATGATGTTTTTATGACTTTTTATGCCTTACTATAGTATGACTTTTTATGCCTTAGTATACTATGTCGTTTTCATGCCTTACTTTACTATGTCGTTTTTTATGCCTCAGTATACTATGAATTTTTATGCCTTACTATACTATGTTGTTTTTATGACTTTTTATGCTTTACTGTACTATGTCGTTTTTATGACTTTTTATGCCTTATTATACTATAACTTTTTGTACTTTACTATACTATGTCGTTTTTATGATTTTTTATGCCTTACTATACTATGACTTTTTATGCGTTACTATACTATGACGTTTTTATGACTTTTTATGCCTTACTATACTATGTCGTTTTCATGCCTTACTATACTATGACGTTTTTGTGACTTTTTATGCCTTACTATAGTATGTTGTTTTTATGACTTTTTATGCCTTACTATAGTATGACGTTTTTATTATTTTATATGCCTTACTATACCATGACTTTTTGTGCCTTACTATACTACGTCGTTTTTATGACTTTTTATACCTGACTGTACTGTCGTTTTTATGACTTTTTATGCCTTACTATACTATGACATTTTCATGACTTTTTATGCCTTACTATACTGTCGTTTTTATGCCTTACTATACTATGTTCTTTTTATGACTTTATATGCCTTACTATACAATTAATTTTTATGCTTTACTATACTATGACGTTTTTGTGACTTTTTATGCCTTACTATATTATGACTTTTTATACTTTACTATACTATGTCGTTTTTATGAGTTTTTATACCTGACTGTACTATGTTGTTTTCATGCCTTGCTATACTATGACGTATTTATGACTTTTTATGCCTTACTATACTATGTCGTTTTTATGCCTTACAATACTATGAATTTTTATGCCTTAGTATACTATGTAGTTTTATATGACTTTTTATGCCTTTCTATACTATGATGTTTTTATGACTTTTTATGCCTTACTATACTATGACTTTTTATGCCTTAGTATACTATGTCGTTTTCATGCCTAACTATAATATGAAATTTTTATGACTTTTTATGCCTTACTATACAATGAATTTTTATGCCTTGCTATACCATTTCGTTTTTATGACTTTTTATGCCTTACTATACTATGACGTTTTTATGACTTTTTATGCCTTACTATATTATGACGTTTTTATTATTTTATATGCCTTACTATACCATGACTTTTTGTGCCTTACTATACTACGTCGTTTTTGTGACTTTTTATGCCTTATTATACTATAACTTTTTGTACTTCACTATACTATGACGTTTTTGTGACTTTTTATGGCTTACTATTTATATGTTGTTTTTATGACTTTTTATGCCTTATTATACTATAACTTTTTGTACTTTACTATACTATGTCGTTTTCATGCCTTACTTTACTATGTCGTTTTTTATGCCTCAGTATACTATGAATTTTTATGCCTTACTATACTATGTTGTTTTTATGACTTTTTATGCCTTACTATACTATGACGTTTTTATGACTTACTATACTATGACGTTTTTATGACTTTTTATGCCTTACTATACTATGACTTTTTATACCTTACTAAACTATGACGTTTTTGTGACTTTTTATGCCTTACTATACTATGACGTTTTTATGACTTTTTATGCCTTACTATACTATGTCGTTTTTATGCCTTACTATACTTTGAATTTTTATGCCTTGCCATACTATGTAGTTTTATATGACTTTTTATGCCTTAGTATACTATTTCGTTTTCATGCCTAACTATACTATGACGTTTTTATGACTTTTTATGCTTTACTATACAATGAATTTTTATGCCTTGCTATACCATGTCATCTTTATGACTTTTTATGCCTTACTATACTATGAGATTTTATGCCTTGCTATACTATGTTCATGCCTTATTTTACCATGATGATTTTTGAAGTTTTTATGGCTTTCATACTATGACTTTTTGAGACATTTTTGCGCCTTACTATACTATGCTGTTTTTATGACTTTTTATGCCTTACTATACTATGTCAGTGTTTCCTCTACATTCATTTAGCAGTGGCGACTTGCTATACTTTGACTTTTTTATGCCTTACTATACTATGATATTTTTTGATGTTTCTATGCCTTACTATATGATGACATTTTATCCCTTGCTATACTATGACGTTTTTATGACTTTTTATGCCTTACTATACTATGACTTTTTATGCCTTACTATACTATGACATTTTTATGACTTTTTATGCCTTACTATACTATGTCGTTTTTGTGACTTTTTATGCCTTATTATACCATGTCATTTTTATGACTTTCTATGCCTTACTATACTATGATGTTTTCATGACTTTTTATGCCTTACTATACTATGTCGTTTTTATGACATTTTATACCTGACTGTACTATGTAGTTTTTATGACTTTACTATACTATGTCGTTTTCATGCCTTACTTTACGATGTTGTTTTTTATGCCTCAGTATACTATGAATTTTTATGCCTTACTATACCTGACTGTATATGTCGTTTTTATGACTTTTTATGCCTTACTATACTATGACTTTTTATGCCTTAATATACTATGACTTTTTATGCCTTACTATACTATGACGTTTTTATGACTTTTTATGCCTTACTATAGTTTGAAGTTTTTTTGTTGTTCTTATGTCTTCCTATATTATGACATTTTATGCCTTACTCTACTATGACGTTTTTTGACCATCTTATGCCTTACTATACTATGACGTTTTTTTACGTTTTCATGTCTTACTCTACTGTTACGTTTTATGACTTAGTATACTATCAGATTTTATGCCTTTTTATACTATGATGTTTTATGCCTTACTATACTATGACGTTTTTTGACGTTTCTATGCCTTACTATATTATGATGTTGTAACAGGCCCCGGTTTGAGGTCTGTTGGCAGATTATATTTGTTCTGGAAAGAACAGTAAAATGATGAGACAGGCAACAGGTAATGTGTTTCCTTCACTCGCTTCTGTTGCACTTTAATTATACATTCATATTTTAGCTACATTTTCCACATTTCTCTTCATAAACTCTACCAGTTCACATAAGCATAACACAATCCCACATAAGAAACTTCAATTTCTTATAAAATTAATAATAATTTCCACACTCTATGTGTTCTGTTATTCTTCATATACAAATGAAATAAAAATACATTTTTCTCCCAAAAGTCTTTGGTTTACTGCTTACAGCTTGACAACTGCACTGTTTAGTGTTCAGATAACTGGCTGATGGATACTATTCCACAACTAACATGAAGTTACGTAACATTCGATTACTTTTCAAAGAAAATATAACACGGCTAGCGAGGATGAATACACTATCAATTTAGAAGAAACATTACATATGTCCAACAAACCCTCTTTCAAAACACATTCTAATAAAATTATGGAGAGCCTTAAAATAAAACATCAACTTCAAAACATCCTTAGCATACATGCACACTGAACTAAGCTAAGCTAACTCTTGTACCGAAGAAGTGAGATTCTGATTGACTGACGCTTAAACTAAACAACATAAACCTCCTGACAGATAAAACACAAGCAGGACTTTACATATACATCACATCTATGCTTTATATGTGTGGTTTTACCAGCTACTAACCTGGAAAGAACAGTAAAATGATGAGACAGGCAACAGGTAATGTGTTTCCTCCACTCGCTTCTGTTGCACTGAAGACGAGAGTTGGATATCAGCCTCATCAAACCATCTCGCTACAGAGAAGATGCCCCCTTGTGGCGAAAATCAGGAATGGACTCCAAATATACATTCCCATAAATTTAACTGAAAAAAGCTCTGTAATAACAATAGACACATCAAAACTGAAAAAATTAAATCACATAATGTGATCACACATTCAGTCACAATGTTTTATGCCTTACTATACTATGACATTTTTGGACGTTTTTATGTCTTACTATGGTATGATGTTTTTATGCCTCACTTAAGTATGACACTTTATGCCTTACTATACTATGACGTTTTTATCTCTTACTATACTATGACTTTTTTATCTCTTACTATACTATGACTTTTTTTTATGTTTTTGTGTCTTACTATGCTATGACGTTTTATTCCTTATTATACTATCAAATTTTATGCCTTATTATACTGTGATGTTTTAAGATGTTTTTTCTGCCTGACTATACTATGACATTTTTTGACGTTTCTATGCCTTATTATATTATGACATTTTTTATTTTTAGGCCCTATTATAATATGATGTTTTTGACTTTTTTGTCTTACTCTACTATGACATATTATGCCTTACTATACTATGACGTTTTTATGCTTTAATATACTGTGACTTTTCTTATGTTTTTATGTTCTACTATACTATGACATTTTATGCCTTATTACACTATAATGTTTTATGTCTCATTAAACTGACGTCTTTTGACGTTTTTATGTTTTACTATACTATATTTTTTTTTTACGTTTTTATGCCTTACTATACTATGATGTATAGATCTTATATGTTAATAAACCGTTTGGTTGATGGCATTAAAAATAAAATATCTCTTTCTTTTGGATGGTCGGAGGGGTTTTTGCGTCCATACCCACGCCCTTGACCAAAAAAAATCCTTCTTAGGGCCCCATAAATGCTTGGGCCAGCTCTGATAATCGGTAACAACAATAATTAATAATTTCATTAATTTAAAGAAAAACACAAAAACACACTGTAATCTGTTTTTTTATTTAATTCATTTCAAATTAAAATTTATTAAAATAATTTTAATTTTGATTAGACAGTAACTACCTCATAAAAATGGAGTCTGCAGTTATACAAACAGCAATGACAATGAAACAAAAGTGTAACTTACAATATAGAATAGAGGTAATAACATGGTGTGCTCACAATGACTTTACATAACATTTTGGCAGAGTTCAGAGACACTGGTGAACAGGTCGGACTGGCTGAGTCCATGCAGAGGAACCTAAACAGTGAGTGCAGTTCCTGGTTGGCATCCTGTTTAGGGTGAGGAATGTGAGCAACGTCATGTGGTGCAGAGTTACCAAGTTCTCCTGAGAAACAGTCTATCAACACCGGATCTAACAAGCAAAGCACATATGGAAATTTCCTGTGTTATGTTCTGCAACTCTGCATGGTTATTTTGGACAATTAAGGAAAACTAAGCTGTGAGACGATGAATATGATGAAACCTGATTTATTATGAATTCATTAAGCTTTGTTTAATAGAAATTAAAGAGCAATAAATACACAAATAAAACAAAAACAAGCTTGGTTTAATAATATTTATCTCTCCATTCAGATGCAACAGGTTTGACTTTGATTTGATGTTAATCTTTTCCTACTGTTAAGACATCCAACACCCAAACCCACTGCCTGCACAGCACAACAGTGTATGTGGTCACCTGTGAATAGTTCATCTGGGAGTGGTGACTACAGTCATTCAGCCATCATGGTACTATAACCAGCATTGTATTTGCATAAGGTGTGTGTCTGTGGTGAGCATACACAGCTGCTGTTAGCTTCTATCACTTTGAGACAGATTAGAATTAAAGAGGCAATAAAGTTAAAGCAGAAGATTATTACCACTCTTATGTCTGAAGCTACAGCCAGAAACCGGTTAGCTTAGCTTAGCTTAGCATAAAGACTGGAAACAGGAGTGAACAGCTTGCCTGGCTCTGTCCAAAAGTAACAACCAACACCGTATGTCAGCTGGTTCGGGTTTTGAGCCATGTTGTGTTCGGTCAATGGTCCGAGCTGAAAAAAATTGTATAACGTAACCCACTGTAAAACCTTAAATTGTAGTTTTTACCCTATATTTAAACAGACAAGATAGACTATAATGTGTAAATGAGCTACAGAACTTTGGACAGAGCTGCAGGCTAACAGTTTCCCCCTGTTTCCAGCCTTTATGCTTAGCTAAGCTAACCGTCCGCTTGCTCCAGCTAAATATTCACCATACAGAGAGAGTGGTATCAATCTCATTTACTTTCAGTGATAAAGTAAATAAGTGTACTTCCCAAAATGTCAAACCATTCTTATAAAGACACGCAATTAAAGAAAAAGACACGCTTATGGTGGTTAATGCTGGAAAACTTTGAATGACAGTGGGAATTAATTAGCCAACGTTACAGTTTAAATCATATAAATGTACAGATATGTGTGGTTTTCTAAATTAAGGGGACAAAGAATTATTCAGCAGTGCAGTTTATTAAATTGTGAGTGATTATAGAAAAGCCCCAGGGTTTGATCTAGGATCTTTGATATTTCTGTATCTGTGGGTGAGCCAAACTCCAAGGATCTGAACAGAAAGACAAACAAACAAGTGTCAGTTTTCTCAATATACAGTACATTCATCTTCAGCTTCAAAACCTGTTAGATTTGTCAGTGTGACATTTTACCAACCTCTGTGAAACTGAAGAAGAGTCCAAGACCACCCACAAACTGTAGCACCTCCCCTGCATAGTGCTGGAGGATGCTTGAGCAGGTTTCACAAGACGGTGAAGGGCTCTTAAAGCAGCTCTAAAGGAAGAGGAAGTAAGGGAGAAAAATTCAATAACTCCCAGAGACAGAGACACGGTCATGTGCGTGAAGATCAAGTTGCTGCCGAGACGAAGAGAAACGAATCTCCCACGCAGTTTACTTACAGCAGCACAGGAGCCATTGAGGTTGACACTTTGGAAGCCACAGCAGTCGAGTGTTTTCTCCACGTCCTGTTGAGTGGCCTCGGATTTGTTCCACCCGGCCTCCAGCAGAAGGTTCTGTAAAGGAGAGTCACACAGCCTGGTTGTGAAAGGCAGCATTTATTTGAAAAGCTTGAGACTAGGTGGCAGCAGGATAAGACGGTCAACTGGATCACAAATGTGAACAGGGGCCAGTGAAGCAGTAATCAGAGCATTTACTTAAGTAAAAGTGGCAGTACTGCAGGACAGAAATACTTCATTCAAAATTTTACTTTAGTGCAAAGATGTTAATATACAGTACCTCAAAATAAAATACAGTCATTAAGTCAATGTACTTAGTTACTTTCCACCACTGACATGGATAATGTTTGTTTATACAAATATAGAATTATGTAAAATCTACAGTTAGAATAAAAATAGCATAATATAATCAACTCAGCACAGATAAAACAAACACACCTGCTGGTCTTTATTCAGGGCCAGACAAGCACAGGACACAGCGAACTGCAAAACGAACACTATGAACAGGATCATCATGTACTGGATCAAGTTTAGGAAGATAACTTCAGATTAACAATCATGAAAACACCCTGACATCTCACTGTGTTGCTGCTACACAAGAGCCATTAAAAACACAAGCCCAGCAGAGAAATAAAATAAGACGACTCCCTGAACCAAAGGATACAAAGAACAGCAGGACCTGGTGGTGCTTCAGGGCGCCGCACAGCCCCACAAAGGCAACAAGGAACAGGAAGATACCCACGCTGATGACCCCTGCCACCACCCTGATGCTTGAGACCAGGCCGAACCATTTCCCCCAGGCTGCCACTCCGATCAGCAGCAGACTCACCAACTGAGGAGGAACAGAAAGAACAATGTTGGCGTGGAAGAAGAAGAAAGAACAATGACCTTCACGGTCGCTAATCAGTAATAGTCTGAAAAATTCAAGATGTCAGATGTCAATACAAAATTATTTATCATAAAATGTCAGGTGTCCATCAGGGAAACTGAACATGATTTTAGGGCTTAACATTACAGAAATGTACATAACGTTTGTTCTTTTTTTCTCTAAACAGAAAGTATGATGACCAGTTTCATCACAATTTGCCATTTCTTTAATTGATATGAATGTGTATAAATGCAGGAATTAGCAGTCACATGTTTTTTAACTTCATCGTGTCCCCACCATTCCTGAAAGCAGCTCTACATTATGCCCCTCATTAATCTACAGGACAAAGGTTGAAGAGAAACAGGTACTTATTGTGCTAAAAATCAGCCGTTTTACACTGTTTAGAGAACCGGAGAGCTGTTTCTCTAATTAGATTAAATCTAATCCTGCAACTGAGTTTCCTTATTATTGAAGTTAGAATTTCCCAATGCCCAGGGTGACAGGTCTTCAAATGACAAAAAAAAAAAAATCTAATTTTCATAATTCAGAAGCTGGAACCACTGAGTGTTTGTAATATTTCCTTAAAAACGATTATTAAATTTATCAAAATAACTGCTAATTAATTTTCTGTCAATCAATTAATTGACCACTTGCTGCAGCTCTAAACGAATCTCTCAGGTATTTGAATTATTATTGGTTATTTAATATGGAGAACAGGGGATGACAGACAAACTAATGCACACACATACAGATCCAGAGATACCATTCAATATAAATCAGGAGAATGCAAGAAATAAATTAAATTAACTAATGAAATAATAACAAAACAACAACAACAACAACAACATAACGTTAATGTCCTCAAGAAGATTCTTCGTGAGATTGTTGAGGGATACACCAGCTACCAATAACCAACACTGACAAAAGCAACTAGCTACCATTAACTTGGCCCAATCAATCAACCAGCAGCAACACCTGCCTGTTCCAACTGATCAGAAAACAGCTCCAACATTTTCATCTCCTTTTGACTCAAACTAACCGGCCAGTACCGCATTTCCTGAGACGCAGACAGGAAACTGAAGGCCACTTCAAGCACTTGTTTTAGGACCAACTACATGTCGGTGAAAAAAACATTTAACAGCATTAAAGTTTTACTTACAACATACAGGATATTGAGAGCGCAGAGCCCGTTCTTGGTGCAAACAAATCCCCCACAAACCATCGCTGATCTCCGGACTGTCCTAGAGAGAAAGATATTTCTACTTCTCCAGCTTTGTCAGTGAGACTGCGTCAGTCCTGAGACTCTCTCTGGCTCCTTGTAGCTACCTGCTGCTCTGCAGGTGGGAACTAAACCAGGGAGCGTTTCCTGGAAGGATCCTCGCGCGCTGATTTGTCAGTCGCATCTGTTAACACGAGTCACTTTTTGCTTTTCTATAGCCAGTTACAAATGAACTCAGATCAATAGAGGTGAAAGATTACTAAAATAAGGCCTTCACTTTAATCCCACACTTCGTTTTTTGTTAGAAAAAAAAAGGAAAAAAAAAAGTTGAATCTATAAGTAAAAAAAAAAGACAATTATATCCAATAATTTCGCAAAATAACAGAATAACAATGTTCATATTCGTTTTGAAGCCTTTCAAGGATGTTGTGTTTGGGTTTACTTCACTTGAGTGACAGATGGATCGTCAAATTAAAACATACATATTTTTTATATTACATGATTGTGCTCTATAGTTCCCCTAGTGGCTAAAAATCCCCACAACAGATTCCTCATCTGTTGTGGTTGCCAGGATGTCCTTTGTAAAGTTGTAAAAGTGAAGACACATAAATAGCGAATTTAGAAGTTTAATTCCATTCAGACACTTAACTGGGTGCAGAATATTGTTGTGTACAATATCATTTATGTGAGTTTAATTTGTTGCAGTGTATTACTACATTAGTGTTACCTTAATGTTGTTTTTATTTTCAAATTTTCCCTATTTCATTGAATGATTATTATATAATGCTTGCACTTATTACTTTTTGTGTTGTTATTATTAATATTCAATACAGTTTCTGTCTGGTTACACACACATGCTGATATTTGACTGTATTCATTAATGATTCATTAAAAGCTATGCTCAAAACACTCATAAACACAGTTTTAAATTGTTATAACTATGGAAGCATTTTAATGATGCATTAACATGTGGGCAGTACTTGTTGTTTAAGTTAAGTATTTCTCTCTGAAAAGTGGTAAAGTAGAAGTTTAAAGTAACACAAAATGGATATAATAATAATAAAAATAAAAGTACCTTAAAATGCATTTAGAACAGCACTTGAATTAATTTACTACTTTACACCACTGTACTGAACCTCTCAACTTTCATCGTCATTTATTGATCAATTTGAGCAACTTTCAGTTAAAGATAGAGAAGTTGAAGTTTGAATGTATATTTTGTCTCTAAGTAAAGTTTTAACTCCCTATCTGATGGACAAACAGTGTTGCAAAATATTAGGACAAAAAGGTCAAATCTCAGTTTATCTACTTACTTTTTGCAGTAAAGTCAGCCATGTCTCTTAATTCAGATTTTTAAAGAAGCTGGCTTGGAACATGTCAGGTGATTTCTCACATTCAGGGTCAGCAGAGAGCAGAAGAGGAACAGATTGCATGAATGTAGAAAGGTTTTCCCCTTTTTAGACTTTTTTATTGTGTAAAAACCAACAATTACCGCTCATCCAACTCATATGTTGCAAACATCTTTCCGTCTTTTCAAAGATGTTTCTGCTTTACTGCGGTGTCAGTGCAGCAGTGACAACACAGTGGATATGTATGTAGGGATGACACTTTGTTGTCTGCATTACAACCAAACCACCTGCAAGAGATGATTTTACTGCCAGTGATTTTATCTTAACTTTTTTGTTTCATACATGTCATAATAAGAAGTGTGGCGGCCTGACCTCTATCCAGTGTCATAACTCCAACCCACCCGGACATGACTATCGAGAACATCAATGTCCGAAAGCACCACTTTCCTGTCTTACAACATTCTACCAAAAAGAAGAACTATGGATCATGAAACCAGCCGCAGCTGTCTCTGCTGCTGAACCCCTGAAGCCAATATGACCTGCATTTGATCAGCTGCCATGCTAAAACGGATCATTATGGAGGAAGAGCTGAATTATGTAACGGTGACTTTCAAGGGTAAGAGTAAATCATATATTCTGAATTTGGAGCACAGCCTGAAGTTATTAATTGCACTTGAACCCAGAGGTGTTTTAGCAGTCAGATTTAAGGAACTTGTACTTTATATGTTTATTTTCATTCTTTGCAACTTCCACTCTACTGCATTTACTGTAACAGGGAAGTATTGTGCTTTTTCCTCCACTACATTTGTTTGTCAGACATACTTGAAGAGTAATATTTTACATACAAAACATACGGCCAGCTTCTAAAATATAATCCATTGTTTGACTTTGAACTACTCCATACAGTAACTCATCAGTTAAAATTTGCTTCACCAAACTTCATACAAACTTCCTACCATATAATATATAGTAGAGAAACTCTGACAGGGTTCATTCTGGTTTTATGTCTTACTTTAAACGCATTTTAATTATAATATTTGTATTTGAGTAAGATTTTGAATAGCATTTTCACTTGTATAATGGTGTAATTTAGTTGCATTTCTGTTTTTAGCAAAGTAAAGAATTTGAGTGCTGCCTCTATCACTGACGTTTGAGGAGGTCACTCTGCACATGCAGTACCAGGCAGCTCGCAGACTCTCTTTCTAGAATAAATGTCTTTATGTATGATAGAGTGTGCTCAACTTCATCAAAGCCACATTCTCTGTAAATATTACTGAAATTACTTGTGATTGGGGTCATGTTATGGAGGTGTAACTCACTGTTTGGGAGGGGACCAGTCACAGATATAGAGCATGTCAGTATTAAGTTTTAACTTAAGATGTATTTGAATGGAAAGAATTGTTAACTTTGCAATTATAAAATTATGTTTTCATTTCAGTGGCCCTGAAAGTCACATATCTGAGAACTCAAAGTTTTGCTTTCCAAACAGCTGTTTTGTGTTTTACAGAGAAACCAAATGACCTGGAAATAATCTATGATGAGGTGAAGACTGAGCAGGTGTGGGATAAAGATCCTGTCATACAAGGTTATTTGTGGTTTATTATAATAAAAAAAAAAAAAGAAATGTTATAATTATTTGCCAGAAATGTGTGTAATATCAATTGTTTGTTGTTCTTGGCAGAAAGTGAAAAGAAAGCTCCACTCTGTACTCTGCTTCCTCTGGTGGCAGCAGGTTTGGGGGTTGTTTGTGTCATCCTGGTGTCAGTCATTATCGCCCTCACTATCCACTGTAAGTCCACCTGTCTGTCCACCTGTCCACTAAGGCACCTTTGACAATAGTAAGTGAGTGCCACTGTAACAGTGTCTTCCCTGGCTGCAGTGAAAACAGTCATGTCAGAGCACAACAGAGACAACATGACTTTAACAGCGCGGAATCTGCTGCTGACGAAGAAGAAGACAGACTTAGAGCGACAGACAGACGAGCTGACCAGAGAGAGAGACGGACTCAACTGGACCATCAGAGTCATCCTGGAACATGAGAACTTTCCAGTGAATACCTACTGTCCACAGAAAGGTGAAAAAAATTACAGCTTATGCAAAAAATATGCCAAAATTATATACATTATTATATTATATTATATTATATTATATTAAATTTGTCAATGTTCCCATTCCTGTTTGTTTCCTGCTGTTGAACCTCTTAAACTCTTAAATTATGAATGTATTATATTTGTGATATCATTTCTATTTTACTTTTACTGTTTTATGATTATGACTCTTTCATAGCTCGGACTTTCTGCAACATAAACATTTTTAATTTGAGTCAAATGACCTGATTAAGCGGCACCTCGGTGGCTCACCTGGTACAGCGCACACCATTAGGACTCACTCCTTCCCGCAGCAGCCTGGGTTTGAATTCGACCCACGGCCCTTTGCTGCATGTCATCCCCTCTCTCACCCCCAACCATCCTGTCTCTCTCTCACTGCTACTCTAATAAAGGCATAAAAAGCTCCCCCAAAAATAACTTACTAAAAAATATGACCTGGTTAAGCATATAACTATCTATTATTGAAAAGTCATATAGAGAATATATATTCTTTGATGCATAATATACATACAATAGAAAACGACTGTGATTTTGTTATTTCATTCTTGTTTAACAGTGTGTAGACCTTGTCTGGATGGCTGGGTACCTTTCCAATCAAGCTGTTACCTGTTTTCAAAAGATAAATATTCTTATTATTGGAATACTTGGAAGGAAAGTCAAGCATCCTGCAAACAAACCGTGGCAGATCTGGTGGTGATTGACAGCCAGGAGGAACAGGCAAGACTGATTTTGTGATTCAATCTGTATTTTCATGCTCAAAAAAGCTAAAAGCACTCCACCTCTATCTTCATAGGTCAGTGGGGGAAGATGTATCCTACTCAGATCCTTTATTTAAAGAAAGTACCAATAACACAAGGTAAAAGTCCTGCATTTGAAAGTAAAAGTAGCCTACATAATATTATCAGTGAAATGTACTTGTGGTTCCCAACTCTGGGGTCAGGTCCCTCCAAAGGGTCACAAGATAAATCCAAGGAGTCATTTTCAGTTTTTGGATTTTTCTCCAATCTTTGCTTACATGTGAAATGTTGGATAATTTTACCTCTGTGGACGTCAAACAGTTTAATAATTAAATGAAACCATTTGAGGGGAAATATATCTTTGGGCAACTGCTAACAACTCATAGACATCTGAAATTACACACATTTGTACTGTATTTTATAAGTTTATCACATGTATAATCTTCATTCGAAAAGTAACTTGTGACTCCAGCTGCCAGATACATGTAGTGGTTTAAAAAGGTTATTTCCCTCTGGAATTGCAGTGTGGTTGAAGTATAAAGTAGAAGAAAATGGACATACTTAATTAAAGTACAAGCACCTTAAAATTCAGTAGGTACAGTACTTAGTTACTGGAGATAGAGATGTCACAGTCTTTAAAAGTGTGTACATATGAAACAATCATTTAGACACAATAGATGATTTGATTTTAATATTCAAAGTTAGTCCTTCCCTTATAATCATGTTAATAACATGATTTGCATTGTACCCTGCAGTAGAACCACATATTTAAAGTGGCAATCTCAAAGCTTTTCACTCTCTCACCAAATGTGGTCACACAGTTGTGATTGAGCCACTCAAGTGTGGTTCAATAACAAACCTGCGTTTACCATGTATGGCCATAGGTGTCGCTATAGATAACGAAACGGAGATCTTTAAACTTCTTTCACATGCCTTCAATGTTTTTAATGTTCCTATTTCTTGGATCTGTCTTCTCATGATGATGTTGTTCATCTTTTAGGTCTTCCTTTGTGAAGCACATTGTATTGGATCTTTTTTTTTATGAAACATACTGAAGATTGTTGTATTTCTTCTGATTATTATATCATAGTGGACACAGAGAGATATATATCTTTCTTGACAATTAACACCTGTTTCACAAATGTAGGAATTCATCAGTAATCATACTGAAGAGTATCATGATGAAAAGCATGGCTACTGGATTGGCTTGAGAAAGAATGAGATGGACACGTGGATGTGGGTAGATGGAAGCAACGTCACCGTGATGTAAGCACAAAAACATATTAACAGTCACTTTAATCTCAATGAACCATGACAACGATCAGGCACATTGTTTTTATCATTACGCCAAACAAACCAGACCATCAGCATGGAGACTGGCAGCATCTTCCCTCCTGCATGCTGCATATAACACTTTGTGTCAAAGGACAGATGGTGAAATTAATAAAACTCTGAAGGAAAATCCCTTTCAATGCCAAAAATAAAGCCTCTCCCAACAGACACAAAGACTGAGATAGGGTTGCCAGGTATAATCTCGTATCTCGTACAAAACTAGATCGTCCTGTATTTGAAAATAAAATGCTACACAATTTGTCCCGTATTTTTGTACAAGTGACTTAATTTATAAACTATGTCCTCAAACAGAGGAAGTCCCTTATTTCTTCACATAGAAGCAACCCTAGGCTGAGGTTACCAGTTGTCTTGACAATGGTCTTATTTGCTAACTTTAACAGTGACTGTAGAAATCAGTCTGGCATTAAACTGACACTTGTACGGAGACACACTGACAGCACACAGTGTGACACAACTCAGACTCTCACACATTACTTCACTCTGGTGCAGAACAGGGGAACGCCACACATATCAGCAATGAACTGTGCAGCAGAGAATTTAGCGAAATACCTCAACATGCCTTTTTGACAAGAGAAGATAAGAAGAGCGATATCAGTTTCATGTCTATATACTTCATTTGGAGCTACAGCCTGTGAACAGTTAGCTTAGCTTAGCACATAAACTGGAAACAGAATGAAACAAAGGAAAACAAAAAGCTTTATCTTGCTTAACTGTTCAAACTGTATAAAAAGTAACATGTAAAAAACAACAATTTGTGAGGTATGAGCAGAACTATTTCCTGACTGTGAGCTGTGACTGTGAGCCTGGACACGATAAGACTCCAAACACTAACTGAAAGAGACAAAAGTGTAAAAACCAGAGTTTAATGTTTGACATTGTTACAGGTTAAAGTTGATTAATGAGGTGCTAGTGGGCGAAACTGGGTAAATTAGGTCAAAGCTTGGCTTGTTGTTCAATTTCAATTCTTTATGCTAAGCTAAGCTAACTGGCTGTTGGCTATAGCTTCATAGACCTCACAGACAGACATGGGAATGGTATCAGTCTTCTCATCTAACTCTTTGCAAGAAAAGAAAAGAGTGTATTTCCCAAGATGTAAGCAGGGACACAGATTGAAGATCATGTGATTTTTCTTTCTTCACTAGGTACTGGACAGCTCAGGAACCTGGCCCCAGAATGCCTTGTGTTCTAAGTTTGCCACGTGAAGATCCTATGTCCAACTGGCAGACAGCGGGCTGCAGCATGAAAAACCGCTATATCTGTGAAAGAAGAGCCTTGATCAAAGCGGATTAGGAATCAGTCTCATTATCAAAATAAGTTATTTCACATTTAAGAAATCAAGTTGTCTCTATCTTTCTGTTTTGTTTTGTTACGACTGAATATTAAAACTAAAGATATCCATTTCTCTTTTCTACTTTTATTGCAGTTTCTACAAAGGCATATATATACAATTAATATTAATATTATGGTTAGTAGTCATAGTATACTATATACTATAGTATTACTATTGAGTTATTGTAGGAGTAATAAGATGGGGGCTCACTGATGTTGAAGTTTTGTCCCTTCTGCCACATACATGACATACCTTGCTGAATACTATGTATAGAAATATATGTCAGCCTTTGTACACGTGTACTGATCATCTATCAATCTATCATCTTCGTGCTGAATAAATGTGATCATTTCTTTATATTCGCTGAACATATACCCACATGTCCTTTGAATTAAATAATGTATATTGTGGAAGGAGATTGGTGAGAGGACTAATTTGAAGGGTGAATCTGGTAATATTCTATATTTTTCTTATTGTCAGCAAATTCCACAAAAAGCAATGAACTGGTTCTTCAAACACGTACACGTGTATGTAGCTACAGACTGTGTCATAGAGTCTCATTGTTGTTCAAAAAACTATCAAAAACACATTAATGAGCCACACTGCTGCACTGTTCCTTAATTATGAGGAACATGCGGTGGTTTATTTTGGGTCAATCCGACATACACCGTCCTGGTGCTGTAAATACGCACCAGAGCAAATGTGCATTAATCTGCGGCTCAAAATAGTCCTCAAACAAATGCACTATTTCATTAAAAAAAACACAGCGTGCACAACAATACAGAATACCCCAGGCCTTAGCTTGTGTCATCACATGGTGTGTCACCACTAAACTGATCATCAGCTGATAAATCCAAATGTGAGTTAATGTCCCAGACAGGTTAACGTATTGAGTTCAGTATCACACACTGTAACAGAAGGATACAGACGTCTGACAACACACATTACACATATCTTTGTAACCAGTAACCACAAAGCCACACTGTGGCTCCAGCGTCACTGTTTTACATTGTCCGGTAAAAACGTGTCATAATGCAAACTTACAAGGTTCAGGTTATAACGTGTCGAGGGGGAAGAGGAAACTCTTATTGGTTCTCCATCAGATACTGCTGTGCTGTGAAAGTTGGTTCAGTCACACCTTTCAAGCATCAGCAGAAGTTTCTGTTGAATCCTGTTCTCATTCTCTCCACTAAAGCAAGTACGGAAACGTGTGACTTTTAAGGATGGAAGAAGAATTAAATTATTCTACTGTGGTTTTCAAAAATGGTGGCAAACCTCCGAAAGGTAAGGGACTCTCACTTTATTGAAATAAAACATGTCACTGGGATTAACTAGTTGACCTTTTTTCAAAAGGAAATCACACTGAAGTTCTTAATTCCTAATTTTTAACAATTAATAACTTTATACACAATGGATTTTAAATTTAAAGTGCCTCAGCCATGCTGAAGAAAAGGCTGTTTGTTTTCCTGTATGAGCTTGAAAAGTGCTCTGAATTGTTTCTTCTGCTGCTGCTGGAACCTCACGCTGCATTTCTTACTCTGCTTCTCTTTCCGTTGTCTTTCCTCTCTTTCTTTCTTGGAAACAACAACTAACTAACCTGGTGTTCCTTTACATATTCATTTATACTGACTTCTCACACGAGTCAACACAAACTGAGAAGCAGAAGATTGTTGTGTGAAATCTGCGCTCACATTGCAGAATTTGCACAGGTAGCAGAAATTCATCAAATTACATTCTTACGCAATAAAACTTGCGAGCATTCACACAATCACCATGTTATGTCCCTTCTGGACTCAACAGTTACACATAATGTCATTTCATTGTGACACTGGGGAAAAACTTCACCGTAAACTGTCTCTTATAATTTCTCAATATAGTTCATCAACCAGAGAAAAATGAAGACTCAACAATTTATTCTACAGTAAAATCTAAAGGGCCTCCAACTACTGTACCAAGTAAGTTAAATTAATTAATTAATTTTCATTTAAGCTTAAACACTTCAAAATGTACAATATGCTTTACTTGTGGGAAAAAAGTCTAAATTCACACTTCATATATTATTTCATTATAATTTCAAGAGGATCTCTCAGTTGTAACAGTTGTTACAAAATGCTTCACAAAGGAGGAAATTGAACCAAATTGAAGCAAAATCTGCTCTTCCCAACCCGTCCGGAGCCTTTTCACATCAAACATGAATGTGAGCGGTTCTGACATTTAGACTTTTGGCAGTGTTACTCCTTAAGCTGATAAAAAACTCAAATAATTATATTAATTTCCTGTATGATTATAGAAGTGACAGTGGAAAAAGTCACAGTGATCATTTCAGTCATCTAATCCCAGAAGACAAAGGGGGGAAAAAATAATGACCATCACGATTTGAAAATGAGTTTATTCATTACAAGCAGATGGTGAAGCAGCCGCACACTCTCACCACTCCTGCCTGTTGGTGGTGTGTTTGGTTATACTTGGTGTCCTCCTGGTGACGAGCATCAGTGCTATCATCTGCAGTGAGTACATTTCAATATACGCGTAAAGCCTGTTGTTGGATCATTTTTTCAAAGCATTTTCTAAAGCATATTAAAGCATTTTATATTGTGAAGTTTCCGTATGGATTTTTTCAGCAGTCATTTATGTTTCAATCGCAATGATGATTTCACCTGCTGCTGCGTTTAAAGGAGCTATTTGTAGGCTTTGCTATCACCACATAGCCACTGTTAGCATTAGCAACTGTTTACAGTCTAGAAGAAATGTGAATTCAGCATCAAATTTTATTCCTTTACTCACCAAGAGCTGTCTCCAGAAGTAACGAGAATGTTAACTGTGATTTGGCTTCACTGTCCATCACTTCTCTTCTTCTACAAAAGTGTGCACGCTAACCAGCCAGCTCTGGTCTGATCAGACTATGGCATCACTTTCTGATACTGAGTCACTGTAGTCTGCCCTGAGGAAGTGGCCCTGCTCAGAGGCTGTAAACTGGTAAGTAAACAGCTGTTAATGCTGAAGTTGGAATGAAGATTGACGTTGAACTCGCAACGTTTATTCTAGATTGTTCTTCCAGGTAAACAGTTGTTAATGCTAACACTGGCTATGTAGCATTAGCAAAATAAAAAAAAGTGACAAATAGTTGTGTCAAGAATAGAAAAAAACTCCTTTCTGACTTTGGATGCTGGGAGGTCAGCAGTCGATCTAAAAATGTCAGGAGCTCTGCTTCTTTGATGACCACCTTTGCATCCACTGACTGACATATGCTGTCTTCTTCTCATCCGCCCCATAGTCAGTATGGTGATGAAAGAACAGAAAGCAAACTACAAAGCAAACCTCATCAACCTCACGACAGAATATCAGCAGCTGATGATGGAGAACAGCGTCTTAGAGAATATGACAGAGCAGCTGAGCAGAGACAGAGATGATCTCAACTGGACGCTCAGTCTCATCCTGAAATTTAACACCTTTCCAGTAAATGAATACTGCCCTGAGAAAAGTGAGTACTTTACTATGATGACACACACAGTATGCCAAGCGCTTAACTCACAGATGACTTATTATGTATCGACACATTTGTTTTGACATAGGCCTACATGCAGGATTTAGCTATACGCTAAGCTCACACGTTCAGTAAAGGTTTAAGACAAGGTTTGGTCTTTACTGTAAGCATCTGTGAAAATGGCATTTGACAACAAATTCAATGATGATGATTAGAAATAAGGAAAAGATGAGATACCAAACTAATTTGTGTCATAACAAGAAAAAACGACTAAAATTAATAGTTTTCAAAATAATAAGCTAAATATCACCACATGTGAAATACAACGCAGTGGTAAACACAGAGCCCACAAGAGCAAAAGTAAAAAGAGATAATACATAGCGCATTAACAGTTAGCCCATCAGAAAATTAACAGTTATACAAAATGTTGTTATTTGCAACACATTATCCTCAGGCAGCTATACAATTGCTAGCTTAGTCTGCATTAAACTGGTTGCAGAAAAACTAAAAGCAGTCACAAAACAGCTGCGATAAAAGCTTTCCCCTCAGACAATCCCCCAACAAGGGCATACCATAAAGTATAAAGTCATACTAGCCGCTCTGTGAGGCTGAATTGCTATTCATTTATGTTTATTTGTATTGGCACACGTGCTTAATGAGCCTCACTAGCCTTAGCTAATTTGTAATGCCTAAATTATAAACCACAACGTTGCTTTGAGCTAAATGTTAATGTTTACCATGCTCATTAATCACATGTAATGTTGGTAGGTGTTGCCCAAGCTTATATAAAATCAGCTTGTTTATGTTTTATTGGTGTTATGCAGTACTTGTAAAGTGCACTGGAATGCTCGACCTAGAAAAAGCAGTTCTGTCATTAGGGCCTCGTGTGCTTAAAATAACAGATTGAAATTTTGTTCCATTTCTCTGCTTATTTCATGAATATAGAGTGTCAACCGTGTCAGAAAGGCTGGATTCTATTCCAGGAAAAGTGCTATCTGTTTTACACGAAATATCCTTGGTTGAAATGGCAAGAAAGCCAAAAGTATTGCCAAAAGACAGCAGCACATCTGGTTGTTATTGATAATCTACAAGAACAGGTGAGCTCTACCACCATAATACAAATTCACAGTTTGAATTAGTTTTTAAATTCAAATTAAACATGGGGGAAGTTGAGTGTTTTCAATGTTTTCTCAGAATCAGTGAATACAAGTGTGAAAGAGTTCATGTTTTTAATAATCTGCCACGGTATGATTTATAGGAATTCATCGCTAATCACAGCAAGTACTACTACGACAGATATCATGGATACTGGATCGGATTACATCAAACTTCTGATACAGACTGGCTCTGGGTTGATGGACGCAATGACACTCTGGGGTAAGAAAACCTCAGTGAGCATTTGAATTTACCCAACTCTGCTTCATGAGCATCTGACAGGTTTCACTTGACAGCAATCATAACATGAACTCAGCTTTGAACTAAGTTTTCACTCTCAAGATTTAGGCCAACATGAATGAATACATGTAACCTGCTGAGGAACATTGTGTGATACAACTGAAACCTTATGAACTGCTGTTTCCAATGTGGAGAGTAAACTGAACTGAGTCAAAAATAAATAAACAAACCTCTTCATATCTTACTAGTGGAATGAATAAAAATCTTCACATGATGTCAATTGTTTTTTTCAGATTTTATTCTCATTACTTTTGTATCCTCTCTTTATTTGTTCTTATTTATCATCTGTAGCAGAAAGGTTATGAAAGGTAATGATATTCATGTTTTGTGTCTGGAGGTACTGGATGAAGGATTACCTTGGTGACAATGGTCCATGTGCACTGATGATCCCTGGGAAAAACCCAACAGCCAGCTGGGACCCAGCACACTGCGCAATGTACAACAAATTCATCTGTGAGAGTGAAGTCCTGACGAGGTCCAATTAGTTAACTAGTAATATTTGTTTGCTTAGTGTATTCCTACTCTACATGTTGCCTGCAAATTACATTTCCAAAATTGTATCACCAGTTCTTAAAATGAGAAATTTCAAACATATAATCTCCACGAGAGATGAGGACTCACAGCCCAGCTAGCACTCATTTGTTGCAATGGAGGTTAGAGAATGTGTCAATGTAATTATCTTTGAATTAGATATCAATTACCTTTACTGGGAATATACTTTCATTATACAGATATCGGACTAAATATATTGGACTTCTACGCATCCACAAACTGTTGCAACAAACGTCTGTTTCTGTGTTCGTCGTGTTGCATGTTGTGCACTGAAAAGTGTTTTGCACATTGTGACATTATAAGATTTGTTATAGACAAAAAAAAATGTTGGTCTACTTTTATACTCCTTTTTTGTATCACTGAATAAAAGTTATTACTGGATATGAGCCTTATCATATTCTTACCATACAAGATGGTGGTATTGCATTTCACATGCACGCTGTCCCTAGGCTACCGTGCTTCACATTAGGGTGGAAGCAGGCTGTGTGGGCAAATGATCTAAAAGTAAGAATGGAACATGCAATAAGGTCATTTCACATTCAGAAACACTGCATGCATTTAATACGTCATTTGTGTCAAATCTGTCATGAGCTGTTGAACTGTTGACACACGATGTTGTGGGTGAAAGAAATTGGAATTAAGTGCTAAAGAGATTGTAATTTTTCATGGTTAGAGATAACAAATTGAAGGCAGTAGTTGTCCCCACTATGACGTTAAGGTCAATCCGTATCAATATTGTTTCTATTTGTATAATGAATTTCTTTTTATTGTAATTCTATGGTGTCTTTTTTTTTGTTTAAGCCAATAACAGAAATATGAAATCTGTAAATCTGAAAGAATCACACGAGTTTGTGTCATATTCATTTGCATATAAAGTTCAGAATTTGTTGTAATAGTTTGTCCTTATAATAAAAATACAGCAAAGTTGGCAGCTCCTTCGTAGAGGAGGTGCAGAAACTACAATTAATTCTTTACATTTCATACTCGTTTTCCACTAAAAATTCCCCATGAAGTGGTCAACACATTTCAACACAGACTTGTAATTGGCTGCACAAATGTCAGATTTACTTCTTTGCAAGTGTCAGCTTAGAAAAGCTGCATTTGGGGCTGCACTGTATGGATGAGCTGAGAGTGCTGACTCGTCCAAACAATGATTTACAGCATCAACATAAAAGATTAATTGGCTCATTGAGCTGCAGATATTTCAAGTTGTAGACAATCAACAACCTTAAAAAAAAAAAAAAAAAAAAGCCTGCACCACCAGCAACAACCTTAATAAACCTTAACAGACCTGATTTTCTCAGTCACTTGTAAATCTGCGACAGGCTACTAAAAATACAAAAGCTAATAATCAATGCTCTTGGAAAAATTTATTTGACAGATTTCAAGTGAGGTTGTTCAAGAGGCAGGAGTTCTGGATGTCATCATCTTGTAACTGGTCTGAATAACTGATTAAAGTTATTTTCCAATCAGTGGAAAACACCATTTACAGGTCAAAGCAGAAAGCACAGCCTCCGAATCGTCCACGTTCAGCACGTTTCCCTCCGCCGCTGATTTAATGTAAAGCTAAGTTCCCCAGTCAGCCAAACACTACACTGTGGACTTCTTTTTCTTCTTTGGATGAAGTGCTTCCTCATCTACTTTATCATCAATTAACAGTTTGTCCTTTTTACACTTTTTCCTCTTCTGCTTTACTGTTGATTCTTCCTCTGTAACTTTTTCTTTTTGGTATGAAATTGCGTCCTGGACCTTCTCTGACTGGCTGGATTCTGTACAGATTCTCTCCTCATCCTCACTGTGGTGTTTGGAGGATTTCTTCTTCTTCTTCTTCTTCTTCACTTTAGTGTCAGTATGCAGCTCAGCTGTCTCCTCAGGACTCTTGCTCTGCGCTGCAGGTGAAGACACTCTTTCTTCTTCACTGGACTCTGCTCTGTTTTTCTTCTTTTTATGCTTCCTCTTTGTTTTGTCAGAGTGATCCGCTTCACCATTTTCTGCACAAATCACATTATCCTTTGTGGAAACTGCATCATTTATTTCCTCAGTTACACCGCAGGCTTTTTTCTTCTTCTTCTTCTTTTTGGGTTTAACGTCTGTTTCAGGACTTTCAGACACTTCATTACCATCTAGCTCATTAATGCTCCCGGAGGATCTTGCTGAGGCGCTTGCTGGTTGGCTCTTCTTGCCGTACTTTGCCATGAACTCAGCCTCCTGCTGCTCCAGCCTGGCTAATTTGGCGCTCATGGTCAGGCCGTGTCTGGCTCCTCTACAGAACACAAGCAGCATAGAAAATTCAGTCATGGTGAAACATTTCACAGTTTCTCTGTGATTTTTACTGAAAACAAGGGTTTGAGGCATCCTGTTTCTTTCAAGTGGGATGTAGCACTCAAAATTTTGTAGAATTTAATCAGCTTACTTGTGAGCCGTGCGTCCTCCACAAGCCTTCATCAGATCGGCATCAGAAAGCCTGAGGGTATCAACGAGTAGCTTAAATTTCATGGCATTATTGAAAGTTTGAAATTGAACATGAAAGTGTTTTGTAGACAATTCAAAGAGACTGAATAATAAAGTCAAACAGCAGTTAAAAACTTATTGCTGTCGCTGTTGTCATGTTGACTGTGCATTAGACTAAGGTTCTAAGAAAACAGGCAACACTTTACTTAACCCCTCCATTAAACAGTATGTAAACATTTTATAAATGGTTTAAAACACACATAGATGTTGTTGTAAGCCAGGTATGTCCAAAGTCCGGCCCGGGGGCCAATTACGGCCCGTGTTCAAATTTTCACCGGCCCGCAGCCTCTGTCATAAAATCAGTAATATGCGGCCCGCCAGCTCTGTTGACCACAGTATAAAAAAAGCTATTTTACATTTTGCCTGAAGATGGCAGTAGACCTGTGGCCGCACTCTCGCCGCCGTGACCCTTGCGTGATCCTTTCAGCCCAGCCCATTTCTGACATGGCGACTGTAACTAAAAAAAGGAAAGCTGACAGCGAGGGCTCCCTCTTGTCAACTTCTACCGCCAGCTGGATGAAGGCAGGTTCTAAGAGATTCGAACATTTGCTAAGAAAATGCTGAGCTTGTTTGGCTCGACATACTTGTGCGAGAAGACATTCTCGGTTATGAACATTAACAAGAGCCGCGTGAGGACGAGACTAAGTGACTCTCACCTGCGTGACGTCTTGCGCATCAAAACCACTGTTTTTGAGCCAGACCTGGACTAGGCCTACATACTGCAGTCCAGATCTCAGTATCACCCTTCACATTAGTGCAGGCAAGATATGTGTTTAGTCCTCTGAGGTGAATAACTTCTAAAATCTAGGTGAATAGATTTTTTTGTGATGATCAAAACCACAGTTTTGATTATGCATGGACCACTGTTTTAAATTTAGAAGTTTACAGTGAGCATTTAATAGTGAATAATATTTAATGTTTCAAATGAACCTAGATATGTTTCATCTTCCCAAAAGTTTTTTTTCCCAGACAGACTTTTTCTTCATTTTATGTTCTTCAAATATGAAAGATTTTGGCAAAAACTTGAAAATGAAAAAAAAATGAAGTATGCCATTTGCAATAAAAATGTCATAATATAGTTCATTTGTATTTAATGTTAATGGTTCAAAGAATGTCAGGCTGAATGGTCAGCCCCCACACATTTTCACCTTAACAAACCTGGCCCTGGACACCCCTGTTGTAAGCAGATATAGGTGTTTATTGATTTACTGTAATTCCTACTGTGGGCACCCATGACTAGAGGCTAGTGTATAGACACTTGAATTAATAACATATGAATAATGAATATCTATTAAGAAAGATCTGTAATGGTACAAAATAGAAGTTATAATTGACAAATATTGTAATAACCATTTAAAAATGACCTTATATCTACTTATAAGTGAGTTAAACTGTCTTTTAAACTGTTTATTATAAGGGCGTGAAGTAAAGTGTTCCCAAAAATCATAGGTTTAGTCTGTTCGAGGTGAAGGTCTTACTTGGTGGTGCTGGAGAGATCCAGCCTCTGGTCCTCCTCCTCCTCGTCTGAGCTACTGCTGTCATCTGAGTTGGAGGACTTCGGCTCTGGCTGCTCCTGACCAGACATCAGTGTGGCTGACTGAAAGAGAAGCACGCCAACAAAAGCAAACACTATCAGGGACATTTCAGACCACAATCAGTCACATCTGAAAATACTGGACTGATTCCTGCTGTGGCGCTGAAACTCAAAAGAACAACATCCTTAAGCATCACATCCAGCATGTTTGTTAAGGTTTATTTGAACTATAAAGTTCTGACCATTAAATTCAAAGTCTACCAGATGAATGTATATGTTTTGCCATTGTTCTTTAGTTTGTGAATTAAGCTGCGCTACAAATACATTCTCCACCAGTGGGAAAAACTGGAATAAGATTTGTACCGACTCCTCTCCACTTCATAAATCTGTAACCTCTCAGAGTAACACTTAAAACTCTGCCCAGTAAATGCAGGTTTTAGAAGTTTACAGGCTTTGGTTTGCAAACCAAACAAGGAGAGATATGATCATTGCCACACTGTGGCCGGACGCCCGTCTGTTTCACACTGTGTGTCAATATAAGTGATAAGACCTCACACACAATTCAGGCCCTAAGGAGATCAGACTGACACTAAGTTACACATGTAAAGGTATAAATGTCTTTTAGGTCAGTTATATGTAGAGTCAGAAATAGGACAAGAACTCAGTGAGCATTTCCTTAGTAAATGAGAAATGCACAGATTACCTTGACAAAGCATCCATAAAGTTTGGCTTTGGCCAGCGAGGCCTTCCGTGGCTTCTTATTGGAGATCGTGCCATCTTCTTCATCTTCCTCCACCGACTTCTTCAACTTAATACCGCCCTGGATGAAAACCACAAAACACATGACCCTCTGTTTAAGACTAAACCAGCTGATTCTCCTCTTTGACAAGAGAGGAGGAACTAATCAGTGTAATCAGGGATTTTGTGGGGAAACTTCTTTAGTTCAAAGACACCACAAAGTGATTTTAATGGTAACTTTAGTTCAGAGTTCAAACACATCTTTCATTAACTCTTCAAAGTTGTTTCTCTGACGCATCAGCACTGACTCAACAAAGTGGCTCAATACAGCTACATTCACAAATGGAGGAGGTGGTTAACTTAGCTAATGTCTGACCAATAAATGAGCTGATTATATCAAGTTATTTCCTCATTCTGAAACAAGTCACCCTGTTAGCATAAAATAAAATAAAATAAACACAACACACACAAAGCCTTTCAAACGCGGCGAGACTGCATCACTACCCTTTAGATAAAAATGTCTAGTCCACCAATTGTGTGAGAGTGCAGGTGATTGTGTGTTCAGACATGTGAAGGTAAGACCTACCTGATCAGACTCCACCTGCAGACTGGAAGAGGCCTTATTGAAGACATGATCCCACCAGTGGAAGGTGAACTGCTCTCCTTCCTTATGGCCAACCTGCAGAGGAGCAACATGTGAATCTACAAACAACAACTCTCTAGTTCAGACCAAACCAGAGACAGATGTGGTACCTCAACAGTTAGAGCAGTGCACCATCAATCCTTAATAATGAAAAAAGAAACCCAAAAAAAGACCTTCATGTATCACTGCACACTCACCCCTCCTTTGTCACATTTCACTTTGACCTTGATAGCTTCTGATATGCCATTCTCCGCTCGTCCCAGTCCTTTACCTGAGGACAGAGTAACTGAGTAAGAAACCTGAGGCTGCCACATTGTGGTGGTGTTGGTTGGATTGTTGCACAAAACAGACCAATAGTATCTTACCATGTTCCCAGCCGTGACGCAGGAGTTGCTGCTCTGCAAACTTCAAGCCACGACTTTTCTCCTGTACAACTTCTGCCATCTGTGGACAGTTAGTGGAATATTAGGCACAACCACTGAATACTGAAAAGTTCCAAATGAATTATTTACTTATTAGTTATTTCTATTGTAAGTTCTGTTGACATATGTTTTACTGGTAAAATTATGACAGCAGCTGGTGAAGTATGATACACACTAACATCTCACTATGTGCTTGGACACTATTTCCTACGAGAGGTTGAAGATAAACCTCAGGGATCCCAAGATGATAAACAGAAAGGAAAACAGAATAAACAAATGTCTGCAGCACAAAATTATGTTTTGAGTCCTCGCTTAATCATTTTACCACTTCAGGCCTCTGAACATTTTTCAAAAGACATGAGTGTGAGATGGAAAAATGACTTTTTATAACATGAACACAAAGATTGATTTACTGTACAAACATTTTAGACAACTTGATAAAACTCAGAGAGAAAAACACAAAAGCAGCAAAGTCAAAGTGGGACTTAAAAAAATCCTCTGAGCAAATAAGATTTCTTTAAGTCAGATGCTGTAAGTCCTGTAACTGAGAACTCCTGCATATTGTTTTAATATAATTAGGTTTCAGCCTTTGATTGGTGTAAAACCATTGCACAGTGCTGTAGCTTCCCTGTATCTGTTAGAAACTAGCTGCACCTCTCACTGTCCGGTAAACAAGCTGCTTCACATTTTCACCATGAAACCTTTGGTATTGAAAGTTCCAGGTTAAGTGAACGTTACATGACAGATCTTGTATCTTCACAAACTGTTATCAGATTTTATGTAGAAAAGAAAAATACACATGAAACAATTAGACGATTAACCTCCCAGCTGATCAACGCATATTGATCAATTGATTTATTGACATTGATTAATATTTGAAGAAGCAGAGATTGAGTTTACTTCTTTTCACTTAAAAAAAAAACAAAACCAAAAAAAAAATTGCCAATTTTTTTTGCTTACAACTGCACGTGGGAAGTGATAACTTCTATTTATCCTGCTGCTCAGTGTTTAATAAAACTGAAGATGTCATTTTATAATGATCTGAACAATCAGACGAAAAATCTGCAGTTATTATTCAGTTGTCTATGCACGAACATTAAAAACAAAGCCACTGCTCTGTTTAATCTGTGATGTACACAATCAGGTCAAAGACTTATTAACAGCCTTTATTTCCATTAAAACTGTAAAGTTAAATGCGTCAGGCAAATTTTTACTTGTCGTGCATAAACCATATTTTGCTTTTATAATTTCTGCTGTACTTAGTCTCTATTTTATGTCTATCCTATCTCTGCACCGTATTTTATCTTTTCTTATGACAGTAAAGCACTTAAGCGCAAACTTATCATCAGATGTAAATAACACACGTCATATTAATCCTTTATGTTGACAGGTAGCATTTAGCTGCTCACCGCTAAAAGCCAAAACTCACACAACTCGCCTGCGTTATTTTTATATTGCCTTTCGCCAGCTAAGGTTTTATAACACCACGCTCACACAATAGAAACATAACGACACATACCTCTTTATGTGTTCTTGCATTAAAACGTCTTTACTAAAAACGGGAAACGGGAAAACACAGATCTAAACGCAGCGACAGTCGCTAGCCATGTGGTTTCAACACGGGGCAGACATGACACCGGAAACACGTCACTACAGATGCTTTCTTCTTCTCTGTATATATTTCTGCAGTAGAACAGGGGCATAGACATAGAGCAGAGGACTGTTTCTCCTCTTAGAAGATGATGGTAAATCATATTAACTTCGCCTTAGACGCTTTTGTACACACACGTAAACATTTCCTTTTTTTGTTATAAAAATTCTCCTGACTAAACTGACCAGTAGACACACAACGTTTCATACACTGAACAATCAATTGATTATTAAAGAAAATACAATACCAACATATTGATTATGAAAATAATGGCTGGTTATAGTTCTTCTGTAATGCAGTACGACATTGCTCCAGGTTTTCTGTGTGTTGGAAAACAATTAAAGCAATTTGATAAAAGACAATTTCACAACAAATGAGCTCAATTTAAACTAAAACAATCAAAGCTAAAGATTTTGACACAGGGTCTCTCCACAAGATCAGGGTCACAAGGCCGAGGATCACAGTTGATATTCTACATCAAATGGTTCAAAAAAAATTGCGATTAATCAAATTATGTAGACCCAAATGATACTGCATAAACATGGGGACTTCGGAGCCCCTGGGCTACGACATAAAACAAGAAAACAACCTCAGAAGGAGAGAAAGAGAAAAGGATCAGTTCTCATTTGCTGCACTGATTTATTAAAGGCTCTCAGTTATGCCTGTTTGACGAAATGTCTTCTTCTGTTTGAAATGAAAACTGCTGCTATATTCGCAAATATCCACTTTCTTTCAACTCTTTCAACTTTCTTTCAACTCTGTAACCTCATTTCTCCATTTTGTTTTCTTTTAAGTAGCGTTGAGGTTGGAAAAACAAACTTTATATTATTCCAACCGATCTCTCAGTATCACTCTATCACACTATATATTCTTTATCAGCTTGTTTCAGCTCTTCATTGAAGCTAAATGATGTTTACGGTAATCAAGATTCATGACTTCATGTTTTTATGTCATTACCATTCCATCACATGGAAATACTCCAGCCATGTTAAATATATATTTCACCCTGACATGCCTGATATCTTTGAAAATGCTTGGATCTTGGCTAGAAATTAAAATAAAGTTCAGCAAGTTTGAACAAAGTTTTGGCTTCAAGTTTTTTCCGACTGTCCCAGAGGTGAATCAGAGTATCCATAATACACAAGCATGCCAGTAGATGGCAGTATTTCACACAAACAAAGTAAAATCTGTACATGTTATTGTCTAAAAAGCATCATAATCTATACATGTTATTTTCTAAGAAACACCGCAGGTGCAAACATGTAATGTTTTTTATATCAAATATATGTGTTCCCTAAAACATATTGAATATACACCATGTAATAACAATTATTAGTGGGAACTTTGCTGGGTAAGATCTGCATGCAGAAGCTAAACTCATCTAATAGCTGCACTCCACTCTGATCACAACATACTGTGTCTGATAGATGCATTATTCAGCTAATGGCTTGCAGGATTTAGGAGCTCCCTTTATGAGATTCCTGGTCAAAAGCCAAGTCACTACCTCAGTCATTCTCATACTTGGCTGAAAACAATTTCAAGCTCTCTTCTTCCCAAACAAAAGCAGGCATTATACATTACATCATTATTCATTTAATATCACATCTTCCCTTTAAACATCTCACAGAATAAAGACTTTTTAAAAAAAAAAGTAGATTATTGTTTTCAACATCATTTCATTTTATTTATTAACCAAACATTTCAGTTTTTGTCATATTTTTTCCATAAGTCTGAAACCAGTAGAGCCAGACTCTTGTTGCAAATGCTAACAGCAAGAAAAGTTTTGAAATGTTAGGAGTGATATTTCTGATAGTTAAACTTAGGATTGTGCTCTTTCAGTAACTTTTCTGGCGTTACTATAAAAGTTAAAATGACACTAACGTGATGGCACCCTCTCTCTGTGTGCGCTCACCATGGGGCGGCTCTTCAGCTCCCTATATGTCGCCCACAGGAAACTATTTTATTTCCCTTTCCCTCTGCTCTCGGTTTCCGTTCAGTGAGGATGTTTGCTCCATCAGGCCTCCATCCATGAGTTGTTTATCTGTGTCAACACTCAGCAGGGGGAGGAGGACACCCGTCCTGGACAGGCTGGTTATCATGGCTGACCTACTGTTAGAGCAGAAGCCCATACTGCTGGCTGCAAAGGCCGACTGACAATTATCTCAGACACAGGGAGAAAAAGAACTGTATGGCCCAAAAGTATGTGGACACTCCTGATAAGGATAGGTACATAAATCTATCTATCTATCTATCTATCTATCTATCTATCTATCTATCTATCTATCTATCTATCTATCTATCTATCTATCTATCTATCTATCTATCTATCTATCTATCTATCTATCCATATAGGAATGAAAGGAGCCTTATTTTTCCACCTGCAATAGTCAGACAAATGTTCTTCTGTTTTCCATCAGGTTTATCCCACTGGACTTTTTATCCCCTTAACAATCCTCAACACACAAACACACTCATGCACACGCACTTTGACATCAAGGTCTGCTGAAGACAAAAACAATACTCCCAATTTCCCCCCAGACTTCCCAAAACCTCCTCTCTGCTCCATCCCTCCTTTCTCTCTCTCTCCTCCCTCCCTCCACCAGTCCCCGTGTTGTCACAGTTTTTCCAGTTTCTTTGGATCCACTTCAGGACCCTCCCCCGTTGGATGCGACTGGTCTCTCTCTGCCTCTTTACACTCTTCTAAATGTTTACACCGATTCAAGGTTTTTCTAAGTGATCGAGCCCTTAAAACAAAAAGGCTTTTTCTTCTCATTTGGTCCATGGAAGTTGGTGTGTAACAACGTTATCAGCGCGACAGTTCACCCGGGAGTTCTTGGCCGGCAAGGTTAGTAAAATGTTGTCAGTGATTTTTTTAAAAACAGAACAATAGCTTTTATGTTTTTTCTGAAAGCTGAGGATTTTTATTATTATTTTTATAACAATTATGATGACATGTGATCAGTGACCAGATGGACTGATACATTTTGATGTGTACCCTAAGCTTTCACGTACTGTATGGGAATGTGCTGTTATGGAAAGTAACAGTAGTGCAGCATGTACCACGGTCCCTAAAATGGTGAACGATGAGGACCAATTGCCTATTGACTATATAGGGACTTAAAGTGCAACTGTAGTCTTCTTGTCATCTACTTTTATCGCATTTGTTTTCATTTGCTAAGGAGTTCATTTGAGAAATATGCAAACCATTGCGCAATCTCTAAACATCCCCAAAAAAGGTAAAGGCTCGAAAAGAGGACATTAGTTCTTTCACATAAGTCATTTTTTAAAGATGGTAACTTGCACATGTAGTTGTGAGCAGTGGTTGTGTACTATTACTTACAGTATATGAGTTCAGATCCTATACTGAAGTAAAAGTAGGCTACAGTAAAGTAAAATGTATTCCATCACAAGTAAAGTCCCATATTCAAAACTGTATTTAAACACAGGGGTGGAAAGCAACTGTGCTTATGTACAAACTGAGGTCCTTGCACTTCACTTGACTATTTCTATTTTTATGCGACTTTACCCCGTAATTCAGAATATAGGAAATAAGTGAAATGTTATACATTAAATTGACCAGCTACAACAATAAAATGCTACTGTCATATTAATGCATCTGTAAGAGTAATCCAATAATTTAATCTATTTTAATATAACATTCACGGGGCCATTTTCCATTTACTAACAATGTTTATTAACTTTTACTTGTGATAGTGTTTTTATATTTCAGTATTTCTACTGTTATATAAGTGAAATGTAAGTTTATGGGAAGTCTGGTCCATGACATTATATCATATTTTAGTTGACAAAATTACGTTTTGTATTTAAAATCTTCATTTGCAATGTTAACAACAACTTTAGCTGTCAAATAAATAGAGAGGGTGGGAATACTGAAGAAGATAAAATAGAAATAATCAAGTGAAGTACAAGAACCTCAAAATGAAGTTCAGCACTTGCGTAAATGTGCTAAGTGACATTAAACCAGAGGTTGTGAATAAAAGCATATCAACAAGTGAACAGACTATTATTAGGCAGCATAAAAAAACATAACATCTAGCTCTTATCAGTGAGTGAATTAAACCACATGTTGAAGTGATGACCTGGCATTGTGTTGCCACTTTATGCACTTGCTGTATTTTTCCTGCCTGTTTTTTTGGCATCTGTGGCTCTTGCTTTGAAAACTTCTCCAGCCACTATCAAGACAAGCTGTGCTCCTCTGGCACGCTGATTCATTTCAGAGGAAGTTGCTGGGAGTAGGTCTGCTAATGTTTCCTTAGTACTCTGCCTCCTCCTTCTCCTCGTCTTCTGCCTCTCATGTGTTTGATTTTCATTAAGTCGTTTCGGTCTTAATCCAAGCACCGGATCCAGCTCTTGGTCTGTGTTTTGGGTCACAGATGAGCTCTGACTCAAGCCAGTGAAACGTGGCGGCGATGTTGCTATACCTCATACAACTGAGTGACATCCTGAGTGCGATGCTGTGACTCAATTTTCATGTCAATTGTCAATGAAGTTTATCAAAAGAAGCAGATGGAGGTGGAGTGTTTTTTCCTCTGCAGATGTGCGAGGCCGCTGTGGGGTGTTAATGCCTCTGGGCTCGTTGTGTTGGATATGCAGGAGTGGAGTGTCTCTGATTCATCCAGTGATTGAAGGGGATGCGATAAAGATGCTTTTGTGCGCTCATTTTGACTAACTAACTAACTAACTAACTAACTAACCCTCATTTTGACTGTGATGGATTGTTTTCTTGAGACGGCGCAGGCTGTGATGCTCCAGATGTTAGGAAGCAGAAAAGATCTGCGGAGTGTTTCTACAGTGAGATTTTAGAAACCAACCAGCAGCACCAAATTAGAGACAAACTACTTTACTTAACTATGTTGTTCATGCCCCTTTTTGACACAGCTCTGAAATGATAATGATAAACTGCTGTACATGGAATTACATTGTTTTGGAAAAAACAAACTCCTCATTTCTTTTCCTCGGTGCAGCTGTAAAATCACCCTTTAAATGAAGCATTTTACACATATGTACTTGTTGTGACCGTGACTTATGAATGAAAGCCTTTTGATTAAGTATGCTCTATTTAACACATAAAAACATCTGTGTGGAAGACAACATATGATTAACTGTCCGGGTAAATCTCAGCCACCTGGTCTGGACTCAGGACATCACATCTGCTCTGGCAACCAAAAAAAATCCCCAGGAAGTCTCTCTGACTGCGGACTGAACTTTCCTTTGTCCTTCTCCAAGTATTCCTAAAGCACCGTGCCATTTTTATATGTGCCATCATTTACATAATATTGTTTTAATGAGTTGAATTCTGTATGTGAAAAGTAACACAACTGTGCCTCCACAAAGAACACCATCTTAGTTTTCCTCATATGAGATCCTCATTAGTGGAAAAATATCCTCTCCTCCTTGAAAATGCGCCTGCCCTCCCCCAGACTGTTTCAGCTATCACTGGTATAATGGTGACCCATTTTTTATTTATTTTTTTGTCTGGTCAAGCAACAAGATCGTCTCTTGTCTGACAGCTGGAATCTGGCTGAATTACCATCTGTTTGTCCAGGAGAGGATTCAGGCTCAGGCCAGCAACTGGATATGTTTTGGTTGGAGATGAAACTGGCCAGAGACACAAAGAGATGAGGTAGAAATAGAAAAAAAAGGAAACTTGGGTAAGATTCATTAGTGTTAATTTGATCCCCCAGTGCCTGGAGTTGTGTAAAATTTATAGTTATAGCACACAGGGCACCGAGGGTGTCTGCACATTGTCTTTTGAAAGCCACAGCGATTCTTGACATGTTTATACCCAATGGCCACAAACCACTTGTGTGTTGTTGAAGTGAGGTCACAGCCTGACGTCTCTGTATCATCTGTATAAGCTTTGACTTTGTGCTATAGAATTACCTGTGTGGTTTAAAATGGTAGCCAGACTGGCAGTGTGGCTGTATGGATTGGTCTTTCCATCCTCCACCTCTGTCCAGACTGAAATGTCAGTACAACTATTAGTGAATTTCCTAGAAATGTTGTAGAGACATTCACATTCCCCAGAGGATGAATCCTAATGACTTCTCCTCTAGCACCACCATGAGGTTCACATTTGAGCTTTTGAGTGAAATGTCTCAACAACTACTGGATGGGTTGCTGTGAACTTTGGTACAGACATTCATGCTCTCCTCAGGATGAACCGAGTGTGGTTCACTTTTCATCTCGCACCGTCATCAGTTCACAGTTTTAATGTGTCCAATACTTTAGTTTATATTTACCAAATATCTGCAAAGCTAATGACATTCAGTTGCACTTTGTGTCCAGCGCTTCTTAGTAAATGTTAGCATGCTAACAAGCTATGTTAAGATGGCGACCATGGTAAACATTATACCCATTTCAGGTGAGGTTAGCAGCATCAGCAGGTTAGCATTGTCATGGCATGCTGTTGTTGGCATTTATCTCAAAGCACTGCTTTATCAAAGCCTCACACAGACACTGCCATATTTGTTTGTTTCATTTTCTTTTAGTTATCTTGACTCTCGGTCTCAAATATTCATTGTTGCTCTGTTTTCGGCACTTGGCACTCTTTTTTTCTTAGGTTGTCTAATGAATGAGGTTTTCAGACTTATTCATTTAATTTATATAGTGATAAGATAGCATGAGCCAGTGCCTCATAGCATTCATAGCCTAAGCTGTTTTGCAGTGCATGGGCCTCTAAAATACATCAAAACACAATTTATAAACTCTAATGTCAATGACAAATATAAAACAGGATAATTTACTTTGACGTTGACTTTGTGTAAAATGTTGCATAATGTCACTGGAAATTCAGTTTATTCATCCCACACTCTCATTCTTACACATCATCAACAAAGTTTTTGTTTTGAAAGTTAAGTAGATGTCTTCTCCCCAACCTCTGATTTGATTTAAAAATAGTCCTGATGAAAAAGACAAAGAGCACAGGGAATTCAAAAGAAGGTGACATGGGTTGAATATTCCTACCACGGGCTTATATAAGCCTCTCAACCCCATGTGCTCTGCAGCCGTGCAAATAATTTGGAGCAGATTGGACTGCAGCCCTCCAGCTCGGGTCGCTCGCTCTGCTCTGGCTGTGGAACATGCTCAGTTTCATTGGGCTCTGGTTCAAATAACCAATCATAAAAAGCAGAGGTCGAGGGGTTTGGGGCTGGAACAGGAGGTGGAGTCAGCAGCAGCTTGATGGAGCGACCACAGACTACTTGTACTGTGGTGAGGGTCTTTCCTGAAGTTGCTTATGTTGGTGGTTGGTGGGTGGCGTTTGGGCTGGTGGGTGGAGCAGCAGTGGAGACATTGTTCATTAAGATTTCTGGGGCTTTCACTGGTGTCTATGTCTCGCTGTGGTGTCTATGCAGGATGACTGGAACCAAGTGAAACCTGAGATGTAGAATTAGAGGAAATACAGCACCAAATTCAAGGCCCAGAGGGCCTTTCGTGTTTTGTTTCCATCCTGGTGATGAAAAAGGGTTTATATTTATATTGTTGTTTGTTTTTAAAAGTGAAATTGTTTGTGATGATGGAGAGGGGAAGGTTTATTTTGTCAGTTATGAGAAGTGTCATGAGTCTGTCACGCAAGATGAAAGGTTTGCATGTGAAAAACAAATGGCCTTTATGTCATGCTTGGCACCACGCTAGAACGCTTGATGTTTTTCTTGAGCTCACACTCAGATCCACTCCACCAGCTGTTAAGCTATGACTCGAAGTCGTCCATCTTGCATTTTATGAGAGGACTTATTTTCCTTTTTTATGTATTTCATTTTCCAGGCCACTTCTGAAAGACAAACCGAGGCTTAGGAAAGGCAAGATGACAGATTATCACTATTTGTCAGCGTCCCCATTCCTCAAAACAGCACAAGGTCTGTCTGTTAAAAAGGGTTCTTTGTGAAGAAGGACACTGAGAAGCCAAAGGAGATTTGCTTTTTGGAAAATGTGGTAGTAGCGGAGACAGTATAGGTATGATGGCAGCGTTCAAGGACTTTTCCTTTTGCACACCTGACTTTTTTTTTTATTCCCGACTCGCTTCTCTTTGCAAGTCAAAAGGAAGAGAACGTGGAGGTGCAGACCTGGATGTTCATGCAAGATGTTTCCTTTCAGCTTCCTATTGTTTGTCCCAGGTTTTATTCCCCTGGTGCACTGCAGTGATGATGGAAGACAGAGAGGGTGGACCTGTGGAGGAACTGTAGGGACGGGGATTGATTTTTTTCTTTTGTCCTGTAGAGGAAAAGCTAGAAGGAATTCAGATGAAGAGATGACATTATTAGCAGTAGACAGATGAATGTGAACCAGGGAGTTGTAGTCAATTAAAAATTAATGAGAAAAGCATGTTATCTTCAAAGACATTGTCAGCGAAATGCTGACAAGATACTCTGCGGTAAGTTGCTTCTGCAACGTGTTAACAGCTAAATTGCATGCTTGCTCATTAATCGGTAAATAGATGAAACCAATTTACAGCCGGTTTTGAAGAGACAAAAGAAGCCTCACTGTCATAAAATAAAAAAATAAAAATCCTCCATGACTCACAGACGACCTGCTGTGTTTCCTGCTGCTTCTGTTTGCCTCTGGGCATCCACAAGAAGACCAAGTGTTAACAGTTTCCCCTCCACTTGGTTTCCTTGAGTTGTGAACGTCATATTCAAACAAGATGACAGGCGCCTGGACCCCCCC
>NW_019524883.1:916521-924822 GCF_002814215.2 Seriola lalandi dorsalis | reverse complement strand
GCCCCCCCCCCCCCCCCCACACACACCATCGACAGTGTTTGCCCTCCCTCTGTGTTGTTTGCCCAGGATGTCCTGTGTGGTGGCTTATATCTGCCCCCCCAGCCTCCCCCATTTCCTGTTGTGTTGCACAGATATGCAGGTGTCATACCAAAAAGCCCCTAGAGACAAATGTGTCGCACAATATAAATGACCATGCCAGTGTTTTCACTTAACTAGAGCACATTCTGCAGAGCCGACTTTCATCTTTCATTAGCCACACGGACATCCAGCAGAGTGGATTAATGGCACCACCTGTGGGGGCTGAAACTGTTTCAGTCTAGTGGCACTGCTGGGAAAAGCGCGGAGGATCAGCCTAAGTAAAGGAACATCTCGGAGGGTTCACCTTCAGGGTAGCACACGTGGCTCAAGTTTTTGAGTGAAGAAAATAAGGCTTTAACTTCCAGATGCTTGCAGAATGAGGCCCATCTGGAGAGAGGGAGGGAGGAGGAGAGAAGGAGCTTTTGGGGCTATGTGTAAAAAAAAAAAAAGGTGCTCTAAAATGATCACTTTAATAAGTTGCAGGTTTCCACCTTGTCCTCCAGAAAGGCAGCACACCATGTGCCAGTGGTAGGCCTGTAAATCAATGTGGTTTAACTTTTAGGAATTTACTGGCCCAGGCTGGACTTCCTGGAAATATAGATAGTGAAGGAAAGCCAACAGAGATAATAACTGATAACTACTCTGGGGAACTCTATCTGTCTTGGTGGTACTCTGCTGCTGCTGCTGCTGCCGCTGCTTGTGTTTAAGTTTTACTGAGCTTTTCCTGGTTATCTAGGCTACGTCCGTTACAGGAAGGTTTGACCACATGGCACTAATTGAAATGCACAAACGTCTCCCAGTGTGCAGCTCCCACTCTCCCTGCACAACGGCTGAGCCACCCTGCAGGAAGCAACACTCGAGTCTTTGGTAAATCACCCAGGTGTCACATTATTTTTCCACGGACAAGGCAATGGCACTACAGGTTAATCCTAGAGACCAATGGCAGAAAAACATCAGCAGCAGCAGCAGCAGAAAGCGATGGCCACACCAGCTCAAATAGTTTCCAGCTCACTCGCTGTATCGTAGCAGCTGCAAGGAGAAAAAAACCAAAAAAACAAAGCTGCCATCCAGTCACATTAGAAGTGTTGTCTTAATCGAAGCCAGATGTGGCGTGGTTAAAGTCTGTTACTGTAAATTGCTCTCTGTTTCATGCAGCCACGATTTAGAGACTTACATTGAAGCTCTTGCATGGGAACCCTTATCCACAGTATGAAATACGTCGTTCTTTAGCCTTGTCTCACAGTAAAGGATGATGCTTCCTGTGATATAATTCAGACGCTGCAGACATTCAGAGGGATATAATCTTGTCAGTTGTCACCAAACTCCCACGAAGCCCATATTTTATCAAACATATCAATAAAACACTGAATTTCGACCAGTGTTTTTATACAGTAGGGCTTGATTAATATAGAAAAGAAAAACTCTCTGGAACTCTTTGTGACAAAATGAGCTTTCTTATTAAGTGCAGCATCCGTGGGGTTGAAATAAGTTTAGAATTGAGTTTTTCAGACACTAGAGACCATTCAGCTTCTGTGCTCACTGGCAGGCTTTGCCAAAGCAGATGGGGTTTGATTTCACACCTCTCCAACAGAGTTTGGACAGCAGCTCCCCGACCATGAGGGTCAAGACCACAAGAGTAAGCAATCTGCACGCTCCTCAGCCAAAACAAAGGTTGTAATGGAAAGAAAAGAAAGCAGCGTGCCTGCCTGCCTGCCTGCCTGCCTGCCTGCCTGCCTGCCTGCCTGTGTGGGTGTGTGTGTCGAGGCACACGGAACAGGCAAGGTCTGTGTGTGCACATCTGTGTTTATGTCGATGTTCGATACTGAGTTTTGTGATGACTTGGCAGTTTTGGCTGCCTGCAGTGCTTCAGCGTTTCCCTTTACTGGCTGCAGTCTGATCGCCTGTTTCCCCTCGTAAGAGACTACAAGTCAAAGAAGTGACTGGAGAACTGCACAAACAGTCATCAACCAGCCTGTGAGGGATAGACTGTAAAGTTTGACAAAGCTGCAATAGATACTGATTGTTTTTGCATATGTCACCACACGTGAAGTACATCCAGATGTGCACAATGCACAGGATGACATCCTAGTCTTTACGAGTCTTTGCACCAATGACAGTCAATAAATATAATGATAGTGTGACTAAGTGATTACTGATCAGCTGAAAAAACTGAAGCCAACAATGCATTAGGATGAAAGTGGGTGAAAACAGGGACTATTTTCAGCTGTGGATTAATACACAATCGCTGCTCTGTTGAGTCTTTATGGCGGCAGGACAGCAGGACATGTGTGTCTAGAAAAATAAACCTTTCCCATGTTCATCACAATGAAGAAACAGGTCAGACAGCGCAATGGTGTGGCTCACTGATGTGTTTTTAATAGTTCTGGACAACAATGGAGCTCTGTGGCACGATAAGCTCTATCAGGGTTTGGCTCCTCAACGCTTCATCTCATCCTATTGTATTTGCACATTTTGCAGATAGAAATATAATAGAAACCCCTCAACCAATAAGAATTACTCCAAGTAGAGTTCCTGATGGTTTAGAGATCGATGAGACCAAAAGCAGAATAAATCAAGTCGAACTGACCTTCTAACTCAATACTTTTTACTTCTTTTTTAATCATTATATATATATATATATATAAATATATATAGATTTATATATATATATTTATATATTTATATATATATGTGTGTGTGTGTGTGTGTGTGTGTGTGTGTCATATGATTTTTATGCTTGTTTTGTATACAAATAAAGTTTGATTGACTGTTATGATTGAAGACAGGTACAGCTGCAACATGGACTTTTCCCATCAGTGAAACGTAATGAGTTTTGGGTGTCATCCAGATGAAAACAGCTGTTGATGTAGCTGCACATCAGCTCTACACAACCTCGTTGCAAACAGAGGGTTAAGCATTGATGCAGTGGCGCTTCACAGTATATTATTTGGCAACAAACAGTCAAGTCATTGACCGAGTCCAAATCAAAACAAGTATAAGAGAAAGGACTAAAGTGTCCTTACACCAATTCAATAGTTGCTTGTTTGCCTGTTTAATACAATTACTGATGCTTTTCTCTTATCAGAGTTCCTCTGCTCACTAACAGCAACAGTTTGTGGTTGTTGTGAGAGTTCAGTGGAGGTCGTGTCTGTTTTCTAATGCTCGTCTGAAGACTTCAAAGGCTCTTGACCCTGTGGCCTGTTCTGTATATATTGGGGGATCTCCGCGTAATAATAAATATGAATGAATAAGTGTTGGCCTTTGCATAGTTTTATCATTGGAAGATCAGCTAAAGACTATAGCTGCGTTTCCCACAACTTTATGACCCTGAAAGAGGAGGACAGACATCATTTGTTTTTGAGGGGAGATTAGACGAAGAGAAAGACGTTATTATTAAAGAAATGAGTTTGTCATGGTGGGAAAATGAGCATGAGGATGACGCTCTGATGTTTAAAGAGAATTAGGACCAAAACTTCAGAGGGGTCAATGGTAAAATGAAAGGTTGGAGGGCAGACCACATGGTCAGGGGAGTGTCACTGTGCAGCTGCATTTCGACGCATTTTTCATACTGAGGGTTAAAAGAAATTCGTTTCTCGTTCTCAGATGATTTTCTGTCTTTTGTTAAATGTAATATTTTGTGGTTTTCGACTGTTAGTCGGACAAAACCAAACATTTGATGTCATGTTTGGTTTTGGGAAGTTGCGTTCAAAGTTCTTTTACTGTTTTTTACTGTTTTAGAATGAAAATAATCTTTAGTTGCAGCCCTCAAAGGATTGTATTTAATTTTTTACTATTAACTTATTATGTCATCAGGAAGTAAAGCAATATTTCAGTTATGTATCGTGAACTAATACAATGACTCGACTCACTGAGACATTCATTGCAAGAATATGAGGAGTTTCCTGAATGACAGCCGAGGCCGGAGGTTAGATACTAAAACTCAGGAAGAGATGAGGAGAGAGTTTAAGTCTGAATCAACAACGCGTCCGTGAGTCATGCAGAAACAATGGCTGTGGCGAGGTCGATCAAGCGCCACAGCCATTAGAAATATCCTGCGTATAGAATCATTATGGCAGAGATGTTTTCAGATAGTTTGAACATGATGCACTGAGGTTGTAAATTCTTGTCCCATGTGTTGTCGATGTGTTTCTCACTGAAGGACAAATTCAGTTCATTGTATTATTAGACGCGCTGGTGACATGGATTCAGGGACGGCAGCGTTCGGTCGTTTAGTTCTGCACTTTGATTAAGACTGAAATACCTCAACAGAGGTTGAATGGATTGCTATGACATTTTGTACAGACGTTAATCGTTCCCTGCTGATCCTCTGACGTTTCCTGTCAAGTGTTGGGTGGTTTATCATGAAGTTTGTTTTTTCTTTTACACACACATATTCATGTCCCCATCAGGGTGATTTGTAATGACTTTGATGATCCCTTCCCTTTTCATCTTGCACCACCATCCTAATTTTAATTTGTCCAATACTTTGGTTAAAACCCAAGACCTGCAAAACTAATGACATTCCCATCAGCCTCAGCTGGGCTTAGTGTTTAGCGCTTAAAGAATAACTCTGCTATTTTACAACGTGGGTTATTGTTGGCTTGTTGTCTTAGCTTTGGACATTATTTCAGTCATTGCTGAACAAAGTAATTGCTGAGTTCTGGGGACACACACAGTGGAGGTTGCAGCCCAACAGTTTCGCCAGATTGCAGCATCTAAACCACTTTATTTGGAGACAGAACTATAGTCTTAGTTAAAACGATGTCTCTGTGATTCCACATGCTGCGAACTTCTTTAAAACACTACTCGTGTTTCTTATGAGCTGCAGCCCTGTAATGTTGTGGACGGAGAGGTTTTTGGCCTGTGTTCTTGCTGTGAGCGTTTACAATGCAAAGCTGTGTGTTTTGGTCACAGTTTGTGGAAAGGCTGTTCTTTTTTTTGTTTTTTTTTACAAGGACTCTATGTGTCTTTGCACCCGTGTGATCCACAGAGCATTACAGCACATATAATTACAGCACTGTATGGTCATGTCCCTCTGAAACCTCAGCCAGGGCCTCCATTTTGGTTTTTCCACCATTTCACCGACTGAAGTTTGGATAAAAAAAAACCTTCTTTAAAGAGACCAGACGTGGTTTCGATCCAAGGTGTGTGAGTCTGTGCTCTTGTTTGTTCTGCTCCACAGAGGTGAGTTGGTGTATTTATGACAGAGTCTTGGTGTTTAAGTTAGTTTTTGTGGACCCCTCTGCTTTCTCTGACCAATGAAGCCACAGTCATCCTGCCTGTGGTTTGGGTCTGGAGTGTGGAAGACCAGGCGGCAGTTTGCACTGTGGGTCTGCGTACGAGAGCGCACGAGCCTCAAACGTGTCGGAGTAATACAGCGGGGAGAGCAAAGGCCTCCAACTGGCAAAGAGCCCAGCGCGACATAAAAACTAGAGAGTTTCAATGGAAACCACATCAGATCACACACAGCTGCAGAAAGTAAACAGAACAGAAAACAAGGATAAAGAAAACAAGGATTATTTATTTGTTTTCTCATCGATGTCCCCAAAGACCTCAATTACAACATTTGTTTTCTTTTATTATATTTAACACACTAAAACTAACTAACGTAACTCACTTACTGAAAACCTGGTCAAAGGCTTCATGTGTGACACTGTCGAGGATCTAAGAACGTGATCGGTTTTTCCCAACAGCACAAATTTGGTTAGAGTGTCTGCTGGGAAGGTTATACTTTGCTAGGTGATGATATATGTTTTTTTAAAAGACGGTTCACGTCTCGAATTCTGTTTCTAGCCAGTACTGGCATTTACAGCTGCTCGGTGATGGGGGGGGGGATTGTGCTAAATGAGCAATGTGCATCTTAAAAGGTTAGAAAGGCAAAACCCAAGCCATGCCACCCTCTAAATTTGTTTCTGTGACTTTTGTCTGTCGTGGATCGGTAGGCATTAGTTTGGGTCAGGGGCATCATTAATGGGTGTAGACCTGAACTGCAGGTGACAGGATGAAGTCTTTCTGCACCCGACTGGAGAAACACAGCGCTGTCACATTGCTTCAGGTTTTTCTCGCAGCCGTTTGGAAATCATCGTCTAATTTCACACAAAATCATTTTTTTTGAATAACTTGTGGTGAAGAGAGACCGTCCCAACGAGCAGAACAACAAACCCAACTGTTTCAACAAATGCTAAAAGTATGCTGCAGTGACGAAGCCCTCCACTGGTGGAAGTGTTTTATCCATCTGGAGCAAAGGAAGAAGTGAGGTGATGGTATGGACTGGGATGGCTCAACAAAATATCACACCCAATTTTCTAAAAGTGACATTTTTGTAATCCATCTAACCTGACCTTAACAGAATATAATTTTAACCAAATGACCTTTCCATAATTGTAAACCCAGCTGTTTCTGACCAAATCTTAAGCACAGTGTCAGATCAGAAGAGGCTTCTGTGTCTGATTCTGATGGGCAGTTACAAACAAGATATTGTGTCATTAAATAGGGAGGACTCACATAGTTTTAGATCTGCAAAGTTGGATTTTACGTGGATGTTCACAAGGTTCATAAGCGGAGAGATGATCGAATCAGAGCTCAGGTCCAATTCAAAACACGTCGTCATGGAAACAGCTCCCCACAGCTCACTGACCGGATCATCTTCCAACTCAGTTGATTCGCAAGGGACGTTTAGCTGACAGAAAACCACAGACTGGGATTTTATAGTGTTATACTGACTCTACTGCTAAAAAACAGCTTGTTTCAATTTCCAGTGTTTTGTGTCCAGTTCAGGTTCTATCAGTGTTGTTGCAGTTCCTGCTGGTTGCAGATAGGAGTCGAGACCGAATCAGCCTTCCTTCGGCTCTGTGTTGAGCTCATGTTGATGTCCTCATATGGTCCAAAACAACAGCGTCGCCACGGTAACCTTATCACTTGTCCATGGGCTCTGCTCTCCATCACCATGGGGACAAAGGCTGTGACATGAGCTCCAGTACCTCCTGACCTCACTCATAAAGACACTCTCCAACATAAACAGGCTCACACGCTCTCTCTCTCTCTCTCTCTCTCTCTCTCTCACACACACACACACACACACACACACACACACACACACACACACAGCACCACTAGAGGAAAAGGTGTGGTCATCGTACACTGCGTCCTCTCGAATCCCTTAAATCGACTTACTTAAGTTAATCTTTTAAATTATTACGTTTTTCTTTGTCGAGGTCCTTGATTGGTTGATTTTTTAATGGTTGCTGTTATGTTTAGATATATGGCTGCAACTAATAATTATCTTAATTATCTGTCTTTTTTTTCTTAACTAATTGATAAATCACTTTGTGTTCTATAAAACACCAGAACACTGTTAAAAATGTTATTTGATGCCTGTTTAGTCTGACCAGCATCTAAAGGTTGAATTTACTAAAACTGTCAAGACGAGGAAATGCAGCAAATTGTCTAATAATTGCAGCTTTGCTTGTGTGTATTTATTGTCCTCTTGATGGGGCAATAAAGCGAAGTGAAGGGAAGAGAAGTGATGTTCAAGACTGATAATAAGTCTCAGATCTGCCACCTGCTTCAGGTCCACGACTCTCCACTAGTGTTTGCTTCTCCCTGGAACCTAAATATGATTGAATGTAGTGGGGGACCAGGAATGGGGGACACATATTATATGCTGTTTTTCTCAGTTAAATTAAGTATCCCAGACCACAGTTCCCGAGGCTGCCAAATGAGAGCTGGCTAGATGTTGTTGTAGAGAGGACAAGGAGTTGACATGAGGTGATTTCATTAGTTTTTCCATTGCAGCTCCCCTAATTAACAGAGCTTTAAAATGACTCGAACCCACGGACAGATTGGCAGGCTGCACCGGGCATCTGTCGTTGTATTTAAGAGCCTGTTGGTAAAAAGTCTTTTGTTGAGGAGCATCCAAATTATTTATTCCCATGTTATTACTGGAAACTCTCACAAAAATAGTGCCGCAGATCTGCTGACATAATTGTAAGATACGGCTGCAGAGGACGGGGTCAAATTAAGACAATACAGCTGTCTCAAAAATGAGACAAAAGAAATAAACTTTTCAAAGTGCAAAGGTGTGCAGGGTTTGTTAAAGTCCAAAAGGTCAAAGGTTCAAGATTACTCAGCTCACTTTGCATGGATCTTCAAGATAGCAAACGCTGCAGAACTCACTCAGCGAAAATTCAGGTTTCCAAGATCTGTGCGAGGCTTCCCGCCCCC
>NW_019524883.1:916150-916501 GCF_002814215.2 Seriola lalandi dorsalis | reverse complement strand
CACTAGATCATCCTTTTGTCATGCAACTCCCCCGAGAACTCTCAACTGCATTTGAGCTGCCAAGAGTTTTCCACTCAAAAGCTTTTTCCAGTGTGGGGGTTCCAGCTTTGTGGCAGAGTACCACCTTTTACTGTATATGATGTCTTTACTGTAAACAGAGTGAAACATGTTGACGTAGGCGTTGTGATTTTTCACGGGACCGTCCCGATAATGTGGTAAAATTAATGAACGGCGTGAAATCTGTGGGTGTGTTTTCCTCGAGTTTAACGTCCCCTCTCACATTACATCTCTGGGTGCGGCGTGTAATGGTTTCTCCAGTGTGTTGTTAAGGGTCTCTGCCCCCCACCCCCC
>NW_019524883.1:912056-916130 GCF_002814215.2 Seriola lalandi dorsalis | reverse complement strand
CACACACACACACACACACACACACACACACACACACACACACACACACACACACCAACCAACCAACCACCCACTCAACACGAGGCGCAGCAGTAACTGGAGAGTGTGTGCCAGCCTCACTGCGGTCTAGCAGCCGAACCCGTCCTGCGCATCAAGACGAGAACCCAGATGCAAAGGATTATGGGTCTTATATTCAGTTTACAGTAACTCCGGTTTAATGTGAGGGTGGGATTGGGAGGAGGGGGAGCGGGGACTGTAGCTGCGGTCGGTGTGTCACATTGGAGGACTCTGGCTAATTTATTCCAGTTACTGTCAGTTTCTGCCCTTGAGCAGTTTTATAGATTTGTTATTCTAAGAGCTGAACAGTAAATTTGAGACACAAACCTCTGGCTGGAGTCTCCTGGGGAGGGTATTTTTTTTGATACCCATGTTGATCACAATCAGAGAGTGATCATTTAAATCTCCTTAAGGCTCTGATACACACCGCAATTTTATAGGCCCCATTTTTAAGTGTAATGGTGCACGGCGATGCTTTAATCATGTGCAGTGTGACCATGTTGTTGCCAGGAAACATTTGAGTTGATTTTTTTTGTCCTTTGGTTTCTCTTTGTTTGTCTGTTGCTGGAGGTTTTGCCAGTTTGTAATGTTCACAATTTTGCAGAATACCCTGGTTGCCCATATTTTAATGTCATGGCCCCTTTAAAAGGCCACAGACTCCTGCTGGTTAGATGTTTGTCTGGAGGAGCTCAGCTCAGGGAGATTTTGTGCAGAGTTCACGCTGGGTGGGCAAAGCACTCTGGAGTAAAGCCTGAAACAAGAACAATGATTCTTCACTTCTGTGCTCTTATTGTTTTAATGGCATTATAATAGAGTTTAACCACTCCTTATCCCTCCCTTTGGGAACCTCTGGTTAAGTAAATCAAATCAGCTCAGTTCAGCTGTAAGTTGATGGGTTGGGCAGGCAACTCTTATTTTGAAACTGTCTTCCAATTATGTTATTAAAACTGTAATGAGCAATTCAAGGGATTATGAAAACTCAAAAATGTAAGTCTGTTAACTGCCTTTTAGTTTGTGATTTTTCACCTTTTTTTGCATTGCAATGACAAAATCCAGGAAATCGATCCCATGTCTTTATTCATTTCATAAAGAACACCTGTCTTCATTTAAATGGCCGTCCAGTTTCTTGATTTCCTTTCCAAAGTATTCCCAGAAGTGATCTTCTAATGTTTTTTAAAACATTTATAACTGTGTGCATCTTATTTTTCATTATTCAACAGTATTCAGTTTCAGTTTTGTTTTCCATTTAAACCTCAACAGGATAACAAGCTTTCCTCTCCAACCTTGCATCCTTCATTGTTAAGTTAGCCTGTTGTGTGAGTGACCTTATTATGAACCTTTTTACAGCTGACATTAAACTGGAGTGGGAATCTGGTGCTGTTAGAGTTACTTATTACCGGGATAGCATGAAAGAGGCCATAAATTAACCGCAGATTCACACGACTGTGCCACTCAAGAATGCGTTGCACCTGCAGGATCACGTGTCGTAACTCTAAAGCAGAACGTCTGCAAGAAAACCTGCAGTATTTCACCATGCTGCCTCTCTTTGGTAGTCTCACTGGCTTTGGTGGGAGTTTTGAAATACTGCACAGAGTAAAGGCCTTTTATGTTCTTATGTTATATATCTTATAGATGCTGGATTGAATCTGCAACACCAGGACAAGCTCAGAAATGTATTTCTGTCACCTTCACCTTGACATGAATATGAACTTGTATTTAGCAGAACTGTCTCTCTCTTTCTCCGTAGCTGTCTCTCCCCCTAATATGCTTTCTATTTTATGACTTTCCCCCTGTGACTTTCCCTTGCAGGGTGACTAATATTTTCTATTTCAATTAGCATAGAAATAAACAGAGTCAGAGCTCAGAGGTTCGATGGAGAGGAAACAGGGAAGCAAACAGTTTGATCGGGGCCATGTGCTTTGCTTAAAATGTCACAAAAATGTAATAAAGGACCTTTTTCTACGGAACCTGTTATTAGTTTTAATTCAACTCAAGGGGATAAAATAAAGTCACTTTAAAGTATAAGTTGTATCAATTTTGGTATTTTTATGGGGCTAATCAAAGGAGTTGGCGGTTCAATCCCCAGCTCCTCCAGTCCACATGTTGAGGTGTCCTCGGGCAAAACACTGAACCTCAAATTGCTCTCGATGATCAGGCTGTGGCACTTTGGATGGTAGCTCTCTGCTATTGTTGTGTGTGTGTAGCTGAATGAAAAAGAAATTATAAATTGCTTTGGATAAAATTGAAATAGCCAGACTCCTCAGTCATGGTTCATGCAAGAAGTTGCTGTTGCAACTGGTTTCATTTTGTAATTTCATTTTGTGTTCATAGATTTACAGCTGTAATTGTTGATATCCTGATTGAGTAACATGATTCTCATGTCACTGTCAATATGATGCTCGAGCCAGCAAGGCAAGGTTATTTATATATCACCACTGAAAACCAAGGCAGGTCAAGGTGCTTTACAGAGGCATAGATTCATTAAAAACATTAAAGATAAGACATTAAGAAAATATGATACACAATAAAAACAGAAACAAATGCAAAAAAAAACAAACAAGCAAATAAATAGTTGCAGATTATAAGGGACGTCATGCAGGTAATTTACTGGTTAGTTGCAGAACAACAATAATATCTGAAGTTTGATTTAAATGAGATGATAGTTTTAGCAGTGGGTTAGTTTAGTTTAGTACAAGGCAACAAGAAAAAGCTCCGCACATAACCCGCCGAGAAAAACCACAACATGTTGTTTTACGCTTGTTTTTTAAATCTTTGAGATATGATGTGTTAATCAGTAACCTCCAGGCAGAGAACAGGTTGTTGTTGCTTCATGCTTTTGATTATAGAGAAGGAGATCTCTCTGCATGGGGAGAGAGTCGCCGTCCTGACTGTTTAACTAATACAAACATGCAGTCCGATGGGAATACTCATCTGTCAAGATAATGGCTCTCTTGCATGAAATTGAATGAAAATAATTTTTTAGTTGTCAGCACTTACACGTCCTGAAGGGCCCGTGATTGAAACGGAATATGGTAATAACATGGGTACGAATGTCTAGCGAGATTAATATAAAACCAGTGCATCTGTTTCCATTTGGGCTTTGTTTTCACTGAAGCCCCTGTGCGGTTCTGGAAAGAGCATTGCGGGGCTCTTAAACAGCTCGCAGCATTCCTCAGTACGATGCGTGTACGCGTGGGCCGCTGCTCTGGGCCTCGACAGTATGAGTCAATAGAAGCCTAGTGAATTAGCAAAATGTCCTCAGACACTAAAAATAGTTTCTCTCTGAACTTCTTTCAGCGTATGGGACTCATTTGATGTGTGTGTGTGTAATGACTGCAGAACATGAAAACACAAGATGAGTCCATGAAAGAGTTACAGAGTAGAGTGTGTATGTGCATGCATTAAATGTGTGTGTATGAGTTCATGCACTGGCACAAACGCCTGTGTGTGTGTGTGTGTGTGCGTGTGTGTGGCATTATGCCTATTTTCTATTGGTTTATAGAGCCACATGAAAGTCTCACTGAGCTGGATGAGATTGTCTGTTTTTTTCATTACAAACACGACCAAAAATATGTTGGAGCAACCTCTACTATTGTGGTTTTTTACTGATCTGGGTCCAGACTGTACCTCTTTGACCGGCGGATGTGAACTGTGGGAGTGTGCATACATTACTGCCAGTTCCCTGTTCGCTAGACACATCAAACCTGAACGGAGGAGCTGTTGAGATGCATCATGCTACTTTGTGAAACTTGTGAAAAGGTTCAGAGCTGCAGAGCTGGAAAACACTGAGAGGAAAAGATGATGGCTCACGGCTGGATGTAACGGAGCAGAGGGTTATTATATGAGGAGGAGGAAGAATCAGTCAACAGGCGATGTGGAGTTTCATGTAAAGCTCCAGTTTTAGGCGACCTGTCCTTCTCTATTGCACTAAAAAGCAGGGTTGCCTCCTTGGAGAGTCCAGTTCACCGATGATGATGTTACCACCTGGAGCTCCAGTAGCTCTACCTGCCCCCCCCC
>NW_019524883.1:900881-912036 GCF_002814215.2 Seriola lalandi dorsalis | reverse complement strand
GTAGGTGACGCAAACATACAATGCAAACAGCAGCTGAGCTCGACTTCAAAACAACTCCGTCTACACTCATTAAGCTCTCTTTCTCAGCATTTAAGAATTCCCATGTGGTTTGAAGCCTTTCTCTAATGAAACACAATTAAAATGAAAAGAAGGTAATGAAAAATATTTACCCCCAGTCCAATGAAGTGGCTGGTGAAGCTGGTGACTCCTCTTAATAAAAGCCATATGCCTGCTCTCATAAAGCTCTGTTTTTGTGGCACAGATTTCTTAGGCGTTAGTGTTTGTGCCAGCGAGTGAATTAACTCCTGATGGTGGGGAGGAGAGTAGTAAGAGGCACTTTATCAGAAGCAGAAGATCCGAGCACTTACACTGATTTATGCCGCAGTCCTCGCCATGCCAAATCTCCAGCGGCGATAACCAGCCACTGGACAGAGTTAATGTCGACGTAAATCTGTTGAATGAGATCCTGATTGATTGTAGAGGTGTTTACAGCGGGCAGCGTCTAAAAACTCATCAAACAATGCTCATTCTGAAGTGTAGTTTCCTCCAAAGAACCAAAAAGAAGACGTACAGCACATGAAGTTGCACTGAATTGAACTGCTGACCGACAGTGTTAGAGTGATGCATTATTCACCAAGCCACAGGCAAATCTTTTTCTCATCTCAGGAAACTTCCCAAAATGTTCCCAAGTACATTGACTTAAAATGCAAATATGTGCAAGAAGAGTGAGAGAAATGTGTTTCTCCACCACAAAGAGATGACATGAAGGAGACAGGAATAGAAAGTAGTTTAACAGTGAAATTAATCAATGGATTCTACTGCCAGAAAGCAGGCTCTAATTTCCAAATGATAGATTTTTGTTTTTACTAATTTAGTTTTGTGCTTATCTCACTTAGCCTTGCCTCAGATCCAAGTCCTACCGAAGGTCTAGTTGCCTAAACTTAACAATAACCATTTTATGTGATGACAGCCACACAACTCAGAAGAGCCATGCTCGTTTTCTTTTTCAAAGGCAAATCTTTTTTTGTCCCAAAAGACCCTTTTCCTAAAATGGCCACAGTTTCTTAAAATATAAATATGTGCATTGAAAGTGAAAGAAATGTTTCTCCACCACAAACATGACATGAAGGAGTCAGGGCGGGAAACAGGATGCAGTTTGACAGTAGAGCGAGGGAGTGGAAACTACTGCCAACAACCAGGGTCAAACTTACAAATCATATCATTTTTTTAGTTTATCTTAACTCACCCGTGACCAAAATCTTACCCCATTTCATACCAAAGTTATAGCAGTATAAATTTAAAGCGGCTTCAATCCGTTTTTTTAGCCATGGATGGTTTGGCGTGGCACTTTGTACAAGTACTCACGTCCCCTTCAAGATTTATCGTAATAACTTTGGAGATCTCCTGCCTTTTCCTAAAAATGTGATTTTCTCCTGTATACTTTGCTTTATGATCAGATTCCTGCAAAACTAATGGCATTCCCATCATTCAGCTGTGCTTCGATGCTCATTAGCAAAAACTGACATTGTAATATAAGCATGCTGATGTTAGCATTTAGCTCAAAACACCGTTTAGTTCATGTTACTCACCCATGACCAAAATCTTACCCTGTGCAGAACTTTGGTAAAGTTTTAGTTGCCTAAACTTAACTTTTCCCATGTGATGTTAGTCAAGTGACAGCAACCAAACTAATCTACAAATACACGTCAATACACAGTCTGAAATCTCATGAAATGAGATCCGAGATGTTTTTTACGTTTACAGTCACTTGACCAAATGAAGATAATGTGGATCCGTGGCTGCGATGTCACTGTTCCAACATGTCACTTATCTCCCCAAGGCCACATGTAGACATGAGCAGCTGTGGTGCAGTTATTCTGTCAGAGGGGACTTGTTGAGAAAACAGTGGAGAACAGGCTTGACCGATCCTATGTCAACACGATGTCCCTGTTTTCTAGAAAATGTCGTTACATTCCCACGATGCTTTTAGCAGAAGGCTCACACCACTGCTCTGCTGAACTGCTGTTCATTTCCATGGGTTATTTTTAAGGGGAAAAAGAGGAAAAAAAAAAAAAAAGGCTCCCTCTTGCTCCCTGAGAGCCTAACAGGGTCCCCACGCCGAGACGCTCTCTGGGGCCGATGCACTGATTGGATCCAGATGCTGCTGGAGTGTGGATGGGGACAGCAGACGAGCGTGAAGCTGCACTGCTGCACTGATTGATAGGGGTCAGGATGTAGTTGGGATGAATCCCCCCCACCTTTCATTTTATTTCTTTCTTATGCTCTTACTCTACTCCATCCATCCTGTCGGGTTTCCTCCTGATGCCTGTGTTTTATGTACTCTGTGGAGACGGTGTGGAGCTCCACGGGGAGCTGACAGCGCTGCGCTTCCAGCCTGGCTCTCTGCCTCACCTCTGCTGAGCGTTTAATGAACTCTTTTACAGTCAGAGGCTAAATCCTAGCCACAATTTATAGGTACCGAGAACCAGTTTTCAATGAATCCTTCTATCCGCCACAGTGTGAAACATTAATTATAGTAAATGAAAAACAAACAATGAATGCAAATCTCTTGTTGAGAGTGGGAATAAAACTTTTGTTTTTTTACTTTTTCCATCTGTGTGTGCAACTTTTTCCACTGTGTGTTTCCCTTGCAGAGTTCTGCAAAGTTATTGCTGTGTTTCAAGGCCGCTCAGATTTGTCACTCAGTAAAAAAAAACCTACAAAAATATATTACTTTTGCACGGATTTTTGTTTTTAGTTGATATACGTGAGCGTTTACAGGAGGTAAACAGCAATCCAACTGAACAACCTCACAAATGACTTCAGTGTTAAAACATCCCCTCTTTAACAAAACAGTGTGATCTTAAACATTTCTTGCAGAACCAGATTGCACTGAATTGTACAAACGCTGCTTGTATGTGTCCGTCTCTTTGCAATAAACTCTAGTTTGGCCCTGTTGCTGTCTTTCTGATGTTTGGGGTTTTACATCCGTCTGTAAATGCCTTTCCTTTTTTCGCCCTCAGGACCATGCCGATCATGCCGAGCTCCGCCCTCCTGCTGATTCTTGGCCTCCTGATTGGTCTGAGCTGCTCCCTGAACCCAAGAGACCCGAATGTGTGCAGCCTGTGGGAGAGGTGAGGCCAGTTTATCTGTGACAAACAAACATGTTGCTGCTGTGATACACATTTTTTACACACTGTGCTTTTAGCGAGATTCAAGAGGGCCAGCAGTCGGTCAGGGAACTCATCTATCACATAAATGGTCGAGTAAACTTATGGAAAAAACAGCAGCACCGCAGTAAATACTTGCTCATAGGAGATGGGAAACTTTCTCTTTAACAAAAATACCTCAGTGCCCGGCTTTCAGGGTAGAAATAGTTGTTTATCTGGCCTATCAGACCTGTCAGAGACCATTAACTCTCACGTCTGCCAAAAATAAAAAACAAAGGCACTGGGTGTGTGGCTGGTGTTGGTGTCCAACCTGAGGTGTGCAGGATATTTACAGGAATCCAAAGCTTTCACCTAAAAAGTTGAAGGACACACCCTTTTGTATCTGAGTTGAATTATTAATTAGGATTGTACTTTCATATGAGGTCATTTAGTTACAGTTTTGTGATCTTAAAAGACCAGTGCAAACAGATGAAGAGCTCTCACCACTCCCTTTCTAAGGATATGGAGAATCTACATGGCTTTTCTTTGAGCTGCTGGAGATACGAGAGAGAAAGTCAGGAAATCACCAAAGTAGGATTCATCTTCCGGAGACCATGAACATCTACAAAATGTCTTGGTCATTAAGTCTGGACCAGACTGACTGATTGGCTAGAAAATAAGTAAATAAATAAATAGTTCAAAAGTGAGAGGTCATTGGAAATGGAGCAGGATAACTTTTCTACCTCGAGACTGTGCATCACTGACTGACTCATGTCTCCCTTTTCAGCTTCACCACCTCAGTCAAAGAGTCCTACTTTCATCCTTACGACCATGTGACAGAGGAGCCCTGTGCGGACCCTCGGACCTCCTACAGATGCATGCGCCACAGGTAGCACCAACGTGATGACTCAGTTCCTGTTGGGCTGACTTCCTGCTCCTGTCGGGGGAGGGTCAAAGCATCCTGTTTGACTGTGTTATTCTTTCAGGATCACCTACAAGACGGCCTACAGGCAGGCGGTGAAGACGGACTATCGCAAGAGGTACCAGTGCTGTCCAGGCTACTATGAGAGCAGAGACAAGTGTGTCCGTAAGTAACTGCAGAAACCTTTTAATAATCTTTAACAGTACGACAGCAGGAACGCTGAGGATGAAACAGCAGAGGAGAAGATCCAGTCCTCGGTCAGCAGGGACTAAGTTTTAACCACGATCATCACCAAACTAAACTTAAAGTTTCCAGGACGCAAGTGAAACAATTGCTTAAACAGCACTGAATAATATTTGATTAAATGCATTTATGAGTGCAATTACAATTTCAATGGACACATTCATAGACATGTACACATGTGCAGTTTATCTGTCCTGTTGTTTTTATTCTGATTCTATTTAATCTACTTATTTGTTCATCTGTTTAATCTACATTTAAAAGCCCGGGGTTACAGATGAGCTTCATGCTGCGCTACAATGGAAGAATTTTTATCTTTATGGTCTTTAGTAAATAAACTAGCTCTAAGTAAGAAACTATATTGATTCACAGACACTGTTATTATAAAGAACTTCACAGGTTAATTAATCATAACTCAATCTACATGTTTTCACTCGCTGTATTATCGGATCATTTTCCATCGACTGCACAATAAAACCAGGGTCTTCGACACGGTCTTCTTTTTTTATTTTATATTTTTATCATATTATATTTTATATTTGTTTCACACAGCTAGAATTGTGATGTTAAAACCAAGTTATCTGGCATCGTCCAGCACAACCACAGGTGCACGTTTGCAAAAGCAGTGTGCAGAGAGACACAAGTAAAACAAGGTAACGTGACGCTGGGACGTGATGACGGAGGAATACGAGCATCAGCTAAAACGGTTGCTAACGTTGTGATTCGCAAATGAGACAATGTGACATTTTGTACACACAGACTAACTCACTGTCATTACTCACAGCAGCCTGTGTGTTTTTCCCCTTTTTCCAGCCTATGTGCTTCGTCAATAAGGAGCATATGAGACTGGAATTACCAAAATTATGGGTTTAATTCCCACAGGGGCTTCTCATGCTGAAAATGCACAGTATGTACTGGCAGCACTAGCTGGAATTTTCAACTTTAAACTGTGTGTTGCTGTCTTGAAAACATCCCCGATGCTCCCATCTTGGTCATTTTAATATTTTCATTTCAGTTCAAGGATTTCACATCATTTCAGCTACTTTTTTTTTTTCCATCAGCAAAGCATCTGTTATGGCTGGATCACTGCTGCCTGCACAGCTCAGGGTGGAGCAACAGAAACTCTTGTCACACCAACAATATCATTAGTGAGCATGTTCATGAATACTCTCAGATAACTGGGGTCTACACGCAGCTCCACTTTATGTATGTAAAAGGCTTCACTGTAAATGTCAAGTTGTCCAAAACACGGGGGCTTATTTATGGAGTAAGGTGACATGTTATTCATGAAATTCGTGATGTGGATATTTATTTCATTTTGGTTTAGTTTGGATTTGATTTTTTTTTAAAAATTGATTCATGTCTCAGTTACCATGATATCTCCCAAATAAACCATTTATTCATCTAACCCTAAATCTACTTTCATGTGCTTAAAATAGCATTCAGAGCAGTTTTACATGACAACAAGCGTAGGTGCAGCGGTTAAAATAAGAAGCAGTTAGTTGAACGTTGTTATAATCTGAAAATGACAAATGGACGCAGCTGTCAAGAGTTTGCTGACACACTGTCGTCGCTCTAGTGGCACATAAATAAAGCGAAACCATACACGGCCTTGTGTGGGTGGAGACACTTCTACCTTAGCTTTACCAACCTTCTCATACATCACTGGTTGATCTGAGGAATGATGATGGTAATAACAAAACTAGGTTTGTAGTCCCTTGAAAGCTGACGTTCACTCAGCAGAGATAATATACTCAACAATAAGAAACCAAAAAAGCTTTGGTTGCTTATTGTTGAGCTACGTTTCACGGTTTAGGTCTTTTGTAGCCAAACACAAAGCTCTTGATTTTACTGACTCGCATCAGGAAGAAGCTTCCTGATCACTGTTTTTTTTTGTAAATACATATAATTAGCTATAATTACACTTACCTCTTTCATTTGATGACGTTAGCCTTTTCTTAGATCCCCCAAATCTCCATCCTCCAGTGTCCACACACTTTCATCTAGAGAAAGAATAAAGAGTCAAACGATTGTTTGGTGTGTGTGTGTGTGTGTGTGTGTGTTGTATACAGCGTGTGGTTCTCAGCGCCCAATGGTTTCAAAACACTTGTCTAGTGTAACAAAAAATGAAAAGGTCTCTGGCAGAATGATCAGTTTTCACTCATAAATGCATGTTTGAATGAACTTAATGGCAGCACCATTTATAACGCTGGCATGCACACAACTCAAAGCTCCCCGACAGTATGAACGGCATTCAGCACTCGGGCTTTCGATTGCTTGGTCGGGCCCCAGCTGTCGGGCTGGCAGCTCATAACTGTTTATGATGGGTGGAATAAATTTAGAGGGAAGGAATGCAATTCAGCTGAATAGATTGTTGATCGAATAAAAAAAAGTGCACTTTTGAAATAGATTTTACAGGCACACAGTCTTATACTAATAATAATAATAATAATTAGAAGAAGAAGCATTTCTTGAGCAGCTTTTTCTTATGGAGTGTGCTTCAAATTTCAAAGAGCACAAACGGGACACACATAGTCAGCAGTTTGGAGACGTTACAAAAAGCAAATATGAGCAAAGTGACTTCCAAATAATTTGACAGGAACATGGTGAAAAAGTTGTGAAAACAAGCAGATAAACCGGTTTGACAGTGGGCGATTTATCTTGCAGAAAAGAGAAAAGAGAAGCTCAGCCAAAGGTCAAAGTGATATCCACATTCTTTCTGGTCTGATAAACTGTACATGTGTGACACTACGCCCTACCAGTGATTCCAGGTGTCAGTGTGTATGTGGAAACACTGTGGAGTTTAATTAATCAGAAAGAATAGAAAGTATTTCATTTGGTTTGGAGGAAAAATAGGATTGTAATCTGGTGTGAGGCTGATTTTTTAGTTTATTTTATCATCACAATAATCACTAAACTACCAGCTACAGGATCAGTTGAGCAGGACTCATTTCCCGCCAACCTGCGGCAGTCGAACGCCAGTGCTGCTGTTGAGGGTGTGTGAAAACTAGTGAACATATGAGCACAGATATCAGAGCTTAAAGCGTTCCTGTCACCGAGCCGTTTTAGTACGAATGCAAACAAAGCCTGAACACAGACAGTTCCAGGATCACTGCATCACATTTATAGAGCTATCAATGTTAAACAACATCCAGTTCAATTTGGATGAACATCTGGAGCCCGATGTGACGGGTATCTGAGCTTCAGATCACTGCACAACTTATCCACTGCGTTTTAAACATTATATGTGCAGGATGAATGTTCCCTGCAAAGCTGCGCCTGGTAAGAAATAAATAAAAATGTATTTCTCATCAACAGCTCGCTGCACCAAGGAGTGTGTCCACGGCCGGTGTGTGGCTCCAGACCGCTGCCAGTGCGAGGGAGGCTGGCGAGGAGACGACTGTTCCAGCGGTATGAATCAGCCTTTTCCCCTCGTTCAGACATTTCCTCACTCTCTCTCCTTTGCTTTTCTTTTTTTTTTCCCTTTCCATCACTTTCTCTCTTCAGGTGCACACACAAAAACAGTTCACATACACAACAGGAAATGACAGTTGGCCATTGCTCAAGTGGCTGATCTTCACATACACCATTCCATCACACACCGGAGGCCTTTCCAATGGAAACAGCAAGGGAGCATTACCGCATGCACAGCAGTGAGTCATTATTGTCAGCCTCAGTCCAGGAACCAGTTTACTAGTCCAGAAGGACACTGAGCTGCACCTCCACCTCTCACTCACTTATTATTCAAAATTATTAAGGATTATAGTCAAAATTTCACAACAGCTATTCTTAATAAAGCTGAGGAGGAAATAAAGGAATAAAACAATCGTGTGTAATAAAGCTGAGACTTGTTCCTCCAACAAAGATGTTAAAAAATAGTATGAAAGCAATAATTTATGAGTTAAATACTGTATGATATACTGAAAGGAGCTATAGTCCATAAAAAAGATTTAAGACGGACATTATATGTTCTCTTTCTACTCGTTACAACTTCTTTTACAGAACTAAAATCAGCAGAAATAGTTATATAATAGTTGTTCAAGGCGCCAACTCAGAACAGTGAGTCTAACCCTGTTTGTCTTTTCTGAAATCTCCATGAATTAGATGGTGGAGTGTGAAACCAGGACCGCATTTCACTGAAATGAAGTTTTCCACCACCTTCAGCCCGTTTCATCGCACTCAGCTGGGTCAATAGTACACAGCCCTCCTCCATTTCCCCTCTATTCCACTGCAGAGAGCGGGAATTAGCTTTAACGGGCAGCGGTTGATGTCTTGACAGGGGGATGATGGGAAGGGGAAATGGAAAATGTTACCCCACTCTCTGTCTTGCGTGGCCCAGTTTGCGCCGTCTCTCCTTACACTCCCGCTCTACCCTTCCCCTCACTGACGTAAATTTTCTTTCTTTGTTTTCACTCGTTCACTCTGCTCTTTTCTGCCTTGGCTCTGCTGCATCGTCCTATAATGGAGTCGTTTTTGGCAGAATAAGACCTGACACTTCCTGGATGCCTGTGTGTTGAGCTATCTAACTGTGGGAAAGAGGAGAGGGGCCTGAGGTTTTCATACTGAACACTCTTAGGACTGTTTGCCCATAGATCTGGAGAATAGACGAGAGGAGGGAGAAGTGTTGAAGAAGGTGACAAAAAGAGAGGAGGTGCCGAGTGGATACGAGAGAGAGTGGAAAATGGGAGAATATAAGTAATTACAGTGAGTGAGGTGATAGAAAGACAGGAATGTGGCTTATTGGGAGCTAGAAATGTCACGTCAGAGCAGCATTTGCTTTATTTAAGCCCTGTTTCGGAGCAGATTTTGAGCTGGAGTCAAAAACGAGCAGCGAGGACTGCTTGTTAGATGTCCAGGAGATTATGTGAACTTTGGACGCAAGCAAAACCCAAACCACTGCTTGGACAATGCACAGGGGAAAAGGAAGAATTTTCCCACCATATCAGTGTGCATTCCTTATAAAGGGCACTGAGGAGATGCCAGATCTGAAGTGCATGTCAATCAACAGGTTTACGAGCACGCAGTGATCCGGATGCTGGTCATGTGTGAGTAGAGGTCATATTAATGATGCTCAGTTTGAATCTTCATCACAGAAATGAACTTAAATTGACCTTTATTTATTCAGGAAGTCTCATTGAGATCAAGATCTCTTTTGCAGGAAGCCTGGGAGCAAATTATACACCGAGTTGCCAGTTTATTTAAGGTAGGAAGGGAATATTGTGAATAATTTTAATATAATGGAAAGACAAATAACATTACACCAGATTTTGAATTTGTCTCAGTATCCCAACAATATCATAATTTAGGATTATCAAAACATGACTTCTCACATTGCGCCATAATATTTGGGTTATCAGTTTACAAAAAATGAAAACCGCTGTATCTGCTGTTATGTGGCATGGTTACTTATCTGATGCTAACTGAGATTATATTGTTATATTATTGATGTAATATTGTGGGCCTGGAAGTGCAAACCTCAACAATATCTCAGGAAACAATGAAAGAAAAGAAAAATCACAAGGACAGAAAATGAAAGACGTTAACATCCACTGAGCGCCGTCATGGAGTTCAAGTTAAAAGCTAAAATCTAGCCTGGGAGCCACGGTAACAGACACAGATCTACTTTCTTACTACACCTTATTAGTTACTCTTCGGATTAAGATTTTATACACAAACATATGATCAGTTTATAAAATAGGATGAAATCTTACAGTTTAAACAAACAAACAATGGAGAGTTTTTCTAGCACAGTCTGGATACTTAGTTGTGATAAATCAATCATCATGTCCAGCTGCAAACAGAGGAAAACTCTTTTGGTCTAATCTCAAACTTCTGGCAGTTCTGGGTTGATCCTTGCACTCCACTAAAGTGATGAAGTCAAAGCTGGACTCACTCAGGCTAAAGTGAGTGTATTTGATGAAGGTAAACACACTCAGCAACACTGTCAGAGAAAGACTTGCACTTGGTGATGTGCTGTATGTTTACATGCAGATGAACTAACAGATGGGAAGCGTTCTGACTCTGGTCAGTGGAGGGCTCAGACTCTACCAGCTGGCTGCCCACAAGAAAAACAAAACAAGAAAATCACACGTCCAGTGAATTTCAGCCACTCAGTGCTCTGCTGTGTGGACGTATCAGCCCTCGGTGCCTGCGCTGACTGCCCTGCAGACCCTTCAGTAAACCTCCCCTGCTGTCCTGGAGAATGTCTGTGTAAACATAATCGCTGCTCCAGCTGAGCTTCTCATTACTCAACGTGACACACTCCGGCAGAACCCCTCTCCAATGCCCACTAAGAGAACGAGTGAGGTTATGATTCATTTAAACAGAAGAGGCAAGGGTCCTGCTCCGAGTTAATGCTATAAACACTACAGTCCATGGCAGCATGGTTAGCTCCAGGCCAAATTTGGCTCTACTTTTCCCTCTGTGCAATTATTGTCAAAGCAGTCCTTGTACTTTTCTCAGCTGTGGCAGGACACATGTGCAGCAGAGGCAGAGGTAGGGGCAACATGGACACGTCTGATGTGTAGCTTGATTTCGTGCACAAATGTCTGAAGAAGAAAAAAAAAGCAAGATGATTCACAGAGGTCAGCATGAAATTGTTGGCCTGGTTTTTAGCTTGAGGGGAGATAACTGAGGCCCATCCATCTGTTACGTCAGTGTTATTGGATATCACATTTTCTCAGTGATGTCCGATGTCCAAGACAGTCGAAGTTATTGATGAGAAATTTGAGGAATGCGCCCATGACCAATGTGGGTTTTCTCAGTGGACTGAGATCTCTTCATCATGAATTGAAATCCAAACCGTGTGTGAATCTCCACTGCATGCTACCCCCCCCCCCCCCCC
>NW_019524883.1:847063-900861 GCF_002814215.2 Seriola lalandi dorsalis | reverse complement strand
CCCCCAGAGCCGATCTTTAGGCTTCTGTAAAATTAACCATTTAAAACTTGTCCGTCTTGTGAGCTCCATGCAAATCTCCCTGCCGATTCTAAATTATTTGTTGGTAACTTAACACTCCTGAGCTAAAGGGCCAGATCTGGATGTGGAAGCATGGGGGAGATTCACAGTAATGTGTGGAAGAGACAGTCTGCCCCCACCCTCCACTCCCACTCTTCCTCTCTTGTTCCTGTTCTGTTGTTCGTCTTTTTGCTGCTGAACACATTAAATTTAATCACAGTTAGTTTTTCATGACATCATATACGCCTGTAAGTTTTAGGTTTATGGGAGGAAAAGTGAATTAGGAGAAACAAAACTGACACAAAACGATCAGACTTGCCCCGAATGCAAGTTACAATAATCATGTGTAATGTTATTTTGCCTTGGTGTTTTCAGTTAAGTTCCAGCATGGCAGAGTAGATTTGACTCAATGTTTGGAGAAGCAGGCATATTACTGGAAGAAGACTGGTCTGAATCCCTGGAAAATGTGGGCAATAAAAGTGAGAACCTCCCTGGTGTAAAAGTGAAGGGTGGTGCTGGATAAATACGTTTTAAAATCCAGGAAACAGAATCATGTACAAAATCTAATTTGGAGCTTAAGACAAAACACAAAGCAAATCTAAAATCCCAACTCATCTTTTCTACAAATAAACAAAAGAATCAGGGGTTGTGCTTCGGTATCTTGGCTGAACAGCATAGTCTGGAACAATATTCAATACAATATTCACAATCAATAACAGTTGTGCTCTTACTTTTCAGCCTGTGACGACAAACACTGGGGCTCGAGCTGCAATCAGCAGTGCAAGTGTGAGAACGGAGCTCTGTGCGATCCTGTGAAGGGGGCGTGTCAGTGTCTTCCAGGGTTCATAGGACGCTACTGCGAGGAGTCCTGTCCAGCAGGCACCTTCGGGAAGGGCTGTCTGCAGAGGTGCAAGTGTGGCACCGGGGGCTCCTGCGATAAAGCAACAGGAGAGTGCATATGTCGGGACGGATTCACCGGGACATTGTAAGTGCACAAAGCCAGAAAAATAATAATAATGAGGAGATTCTCCATTCTGAAATGCTGTGTTGACTTTGTAAATGGAGAAGAACAGTGACTGAAATAAAGTTGAGGTAAGTGGGTCAACAAAGACAAATAAGTTTTGTACAGATGTACTGAACCTGGCAGCTCATCCAATAGCCGTTAAGATATTTCACTGAAAAGCAAACATGTCAACCTCATGGTAACGCTAGAGGAACAGTCAGGGGATCATCAAAGTTCTTATGATTCATCCTCTGGGGACCATGAATGTCTGAACCAAATTTCACGGTGATCCATCCAACAGTGGTCGAGATATTTCGTTCTGGTCCGAAGCTGCGAACTAACCGACAAACATCCGACACAAGTCAAGAGACATTTTTAGAGCGTGGACAGTTAATTATTTCATTACACATCACTTCATTATCATCGAGGGTCTGACAGGCACAGATCTTTCATGGCCAACTACATTATTTTTCCACAACTCAATTTTAAGATGGAAAAAAAAAAAAGATGCTGATGTAGTGCATTATAATCCGTGAGTCATCTGTTACGCCCCGTTTTTTAGATGCCCCTGAGGATGAGTAAGCACTCAAATTCATCCCCACTAGATATTAGTGGAAACTATTACACTGCCAATGTCAAAGCACAACACGCCACTTCAAGCTAAATAAAAAAGGGGGCTTGGCAACACTGATCATGGGATAAAGCTCCTTGATGAATTGTGTATATCTGAAGTCTGTCCATGTTATTTCACCTCCAGGGTGTTTTAGAAAAATATAATATCCTAGCATTTTGTGCTACAGGAAGTTTAAGCCAAGTAATCTGATTGGTCAAAGACATGTTCCAACTGTGCTGATGATTCCCACAAAGCTTTTGTCCTGCCAAGTCTTAAAGTAATGAGGGAGCTACTGTTAGTCTTTCTTTTTTTACTCTGTCCTTTTTTCTACTTTTTCTACTATTTTTTTTGGAGAGAATATAGTACGGCAGTATGAACAGTTAAATGTTGTCTGTAAGGTCACTGCATGTGGATGTAACTGCTCCAGAGTCACATGTCACAACAGTTTTAAACTGTGAAAGTGGTGACATTAATATCTCATAATTTGTGCGCAGTGGTAAAGCAGAAATATTACAGTGTAAAAAATAACAAAGTAAAAGTTTAAAATTCTGCAATAACATTATTTGTGACAAAAATGTACTTTAAGTACCAAAAAAAAAAATTGTGAATTATGCGAAAATGGTATATTACATTATTGTATTGTAATTATTTATGTATTAGTGTTTGCATCACTTTAATGTTGCAGCTGATAATGGTGGGACTAATTGTAACTACTCTATATACGCTGCACAGCTTGACTCCATAAAGTCTTATTTATAGCAACACTTCAGAATTTATTTATTGATTATATTTTGTATTATTAATCTGAATCTGCAAAGGAACAAGTGACTGAAGAAGTGAACTAATGAAATATTGAAATAGCGGAAAAAATTAAATACTCAGGTAAAGTACAAGTACCTCAGAATTGTACTTGCACTTAGTTACTTTCCACCACTGTTTGAGCTGATGCTTGAATGACCAGTCTTATAAAACTCTGTAAATAGTCATTTTGTGCTTTTTTACTGTAGAACAAAACAAATACTTAATTCCTGAGGAATGTCCCAAGACACATGGAGTGTTTTTGCCTAAAGTGGTCCATTAATCCTCTATTAAGCATCGTCTTCATCCTTCTCCGCAGCTGTGAGAAGGCGTGTCCCAGGAAATGCCAGGCACGATGCCCCTGTCAGAATGGTGGCATCTGTAGGGGCAAAGGGATCTGCGCTTGCCCCCCTGGGTGGACGGTACGTTTTCAGCTTTAAGCTTGCACTGACTCTAACCTTCATGTTATCCGGGGAGGTTTCCAGATTTCGAATTAGCTCATGTGTTATGTTCCAGCTGGCTCCAGACTTTGGACAAAGTCTCTTTCTCATCTCTGACTTATTCCGAAAGACATTTAGAAGGCAACCTGTCGTCTCTGGAGACCTGCAGATTCTTGGTTTTCCACCAATGTGAAAAATTCATCATGAGGTTTCTTTGCTTTTAGAAGAGGAGACGTGATTGTGATCCCATCAGAGAGCAAACTAACAGATTATTCTCTGAGTAATTGCATAAACTGCTGGTGTTTTGTTCCAGTTTTTTGCACCGATGCACTCACACTAATTTGAGTTCATCAGTCTCTTTCTGCCTCTTGAGTGAGTTTTTCCTTGTTTCTCTGCAGGGTGCAGTCTGTACGGAGCGATGTCCAGAGGGAAGGTTTGGACCAAACTGTGCTGAGGAGTGTGTTTGTCACAACAGGGGAAAATGTGACCCTGAAACTGGACAGTGCCAGTGTGCTAAAGGTTTCACCGGTAACAGGTGTGTATGTGCAAGTGCCCCTTCGGAAACACAGAGTATGTGTCTGCATTTGCCTTTTCTTCACTCTCTTGTGCATGAGGCCATTCATGCCATTTCTGGTGTCTGGTATAGTCAATGACAGCTTCTCCCTTCACTGCAAGTGAAGAATCAAAACAAAAACTGTCCCCCAGGCAATGAGTGTAATTGAATCCTTAGTCAGACAAAGCCTGGTTAGATGTTTCAGCATTGATGTCCTTTGATATAAATCATTTGTGTTTGCAGTGTACTGATGTCACATTATATTACATTTCTGGTCACAAAGCAGTTGTTAATTTAAACCGTATTTCTGTTTTTTATGTCAAATTCAATTAAATATTAAACAAACACCAGAGACAGAAGAGTACAGACTACTGGCTAACATCATACTGGCTAACCGCAACACAAAACAGAAGTTTAGTTTTAAGTTTATGGCTCATGAGCGAATAAAGAACAGACAGTGTGCATTATTTCCCATTTGTCGAGCCTCTCCGTGTATCTACATAATGTTTTATGTTCTGCCCTCAGGTGTAACGAGGAGTGTGCTGCAGGCACTTATGGCCAGGACTGTAAAGGTGTGTGTGACTGTGCAAATGGCGCTCGCTGCTACAACATTGATGGGGGCTGTCTGTGTGAGCCGGGCTTCAGTGGTCCACACTGCAGAGACAGGATGTGTGCAACTGGCAAATACGGCATGCACTGTGAACGTACATGTCTGTGTCAGACCAAACACACACTCAGGTGAGTGGCTGCTGCCAGGAGAACAACGGGCTGAAGCTACAAAAACATTTCTCTGAGGCAGTGCTACACTGGAGGTAGAAACAGTTAGCTAGCTACAGGTACATGGCCACATTTAGACCTTCAGGGCTTCAGATTTGTGCTGCTTTCTACAGAAGGTGAGGCTTCTCTCCTTGTAAACATTAAGCAGTGAAGCATACCGTTTGAAAATACTTCAAATAAAGCACAGATCTCACCTTTGTAAGGCTGGTCCAAGTCAACACCTCATGCTGGAGGGCCTGGTGAGCTCCTGCAACCTCTGCCAACAAGGGGTCAGTTGGCTCTGCCCTTCAGACACAGCTAACGTTAGCAACAATAATGAACTAAAATAAATTAAAAATAATTTTTATTCCTTTATGGTACTGAAGAAGAGCCAGCTAACAAGAAAATCAATTGGTGATTTGAACCAAGTACAGGTTCTCTTATTGTTAGCTATGCTATGCTATCCAAGCTAGCGCTTACCTGTTTTGACCAGGCCTCGCCTTACTGAGTCTGAGTGGCTGCTAACATGGCACATCCACACAGGCGTTTTCACTTCACCTGATTGAGACTGAGTGGGCGTGTCCAGACTCTGCTTGATTGACATCTCCCTCACTCTCCTGTTGCACCTGCATCACTCTTGTTATTGGTACGTTGAGCTTGGTGATCTAAATTCAACCTGGGAGGTCTAATCAGCCAGAATAACTGAAAACACCTGTGTGACTGTACAGGTTAGCCAATTAGCTTAGCTTGAATTCTGCTCGAACTCATTCAGTCTCTTTAATCAATTCATTTATTTTTGATTTCAGAACAGTTTTGCCAATTAAAAATGACTACATCGACAAAACAAAATACAGTAGATATCAATACACTTACCCTAATAAAAACAATGAGGGAACACCCACGGCACACATACAATGGCACACACTGTTTTTGTCTTGGTGTGCGATAGTTCGACAGAGTCATTAGTTTCTCACTGCTCCGTTGTGTTTTTTGTTGGCATTTCATCACATCTACTTCTGTTTCTATTGTCCAGCTGCCATCCAATGAAAGGAGAGTGCACATGCCAGCCGGGCTGGGCAGGACTGTACTGTAATGAGACGTGTGCTCATGGTTTCTACGGTCACGGTTGCCTGGAGCCGTGTCTGTGTGTAAATGGAGGGGTGTGTGATAGCGCCACAGGCCGATGCCAGTGTGCCCCGGGGTTCACGGTGAGTGGGGCAGTTTGGCATCATTTAGCTAGAAATTACTGGGTGAGCTAATAAATCAGTTTTAAGAATCATTTATATTTATTCATTTTCTGTTGGTGTGTACACACTCTCAAAATGAATGGCTATTTTTACTGTACATGATACATCAAAATCTCACACTTACCTGCCTTATTGAAGGTAATATTATTATGTATTATTGTAGGGCGTTCACTGTGAGAGTCCATGTAAAAGTGGGACCTACGGCAAAAACTGCTCCCTGGAGTGCTCCTGTAAAAACTTCATCGACTGCTCACCAGCTGACGGGACGTGCTTCTGCAAAGAGGGTAAGACACTGAGACAGAGGAAACAGAGACAAAGAGATTAGATCCACCATGTTCCCGGTCCAGCATGGCTGACGGTCCTTTGTGTGTCTGCAGGCTGGCGAGGGCCGGACTGTTCCACCCCCTGCTCTGAGGGAACCTGGGGCCCAGGATGCAACGCCACCTGCCACTGCGCCAACGGGGCAAAATGTAACCCTGCAGATGGATCCTGCACCTGCACAGCCGGCTGGCAGGGGGCGCGCTGTGACCAACCATGCCCCGTATGTACCTGGATATGAGCTGCTTTTTTTTTTTTAACCTTCATTTATTTGTTTTAGGAAGTAGAAAAGAGGTGGGCAAACTCATACTGACAGATCCTTCAGATAACCTCAGAGTACACATGAAAAGTGTGAATTGTTGTGGCGTGCCTGTTTTTTATGCCGCAATCCCTGTTAGTCCAAGATGGTTTTCTCTAATGGGAGTCAGTAAAAGAAAACCTTGAACCTTGAAACATATATATATATATATATTTCCATAAACCTTCTTTCTCTCTGCAAAGGAAGAAGATTATACCACCCAGTTTGGAAAATTAAAAGCTAGGGCATCAATACAGACAATAAACCCATTTCGTTTTATGACGTGACTATAATATGAATTTGAGTCATAAAGACTTTTGTCAGTCAAAAGTGTGTAAACTGTAAATAAAATGGTAAGTTAGAAAGATAAATTACAACTGTATTCAAGTACAATTTAAAAAATATACTATATAAACATGTGTTGAAATAAAATATAAAATAAATCTGAAATACAGGAAGCTGCGAAGTACAAATTATGGCACAATATAATGAAAAGATGGGTTTCATTGTGTTAATTCCCCCTGGCTTATTCTGTCTGAAAACACACGCCACTTTGTAAAAACAATACAAACTCTAAAAGATAAGAAAAGTGCAATATATATTTATTCTATGTCAAGTTGAGTCGACAAATGAAACACTATCTCTGATCAGATGCATACACAAATCATGAAGGGTGATAATTATACATAACATGTTTGTTCTGGTTGGACAGTTTGTAGAAATGCGGTCCAGCTTTTCATCCCTTACCTCACCCTCACCCTGTATGCTTTAATCTAGAGTTTTGGATGCATACCCCCCTCGCCTCTGTCCTGCCAGCCCACCAGGTTGTCTATATAACAACACACTGCCAGTGTAGTATTTTGTCTGACTCTGACTGAGCTGGCCGAACGTTGAAGAGATTCCCCTGACAATTCTGTGCCCGTTGGCATTTGTTCACATGTGCAGATGGGCTCATTTGGGCCAGCCTGCCTGAAGAGGTGTGATTGTGTTCATGCCGACGGCTGCCAGGCAACCACCGGGGAGTGCCACTGTCTGCCAGGATGGTGGGGTAAGTGATGACGTCCTCCCGGTGTCGCTGCCAGCTTGGCTTTGGTATCACAGATAAGTCTGGTCCAATAGAAAATGAGTGAGCCACAGGTTTGAGTCTGATCACACTGTTCTCTGAGCTGAAGGACCAACAGTGAGACTGAATATATTTGCCTAACCTCAGTAACCAATACTTTACATTAATGTCAACCGTTTTCTTTTTTTGTTTTTTTTTTACCAAACCAAAGATTTTCAGGTTTTTAGGTTTGATTTTCCACCATGCAGCCATTAGTTTTCATTTTAAAAGTTATATAGGATAGATGATCCATCACAGTAAAGGTTTATTCTTATGCTTTTTTATATTTATTAGCATTCTCTGTAGTATTCAGATCTTTACTTACAATACTGTACCTGATTAGGAGAGTGGGCGTGTCCAGACTGCTTGATTGACATCTCCCTCACTCTCCGGTTGCACCTGTAGGTTGGGCAACTTACATCTTCATCATTTTTGTTATTGATACGTTGAGCTTGGTGACCTGGGAGGTCTTATCAGCCAGAATAATTCAAAACACCTGTGTGAGGGTACATGTTAGCCACTTAGCTTAGCCTAAATCTTCCTCAGATTCACCATCTGAGATGTCTCTGATTTCAGAACAGTGTCATTTTACTGTTTATTCTTTTTATTGAAGTAAACTCATGAATGCAGTTTTACTTGGATGTGAAAATTGAGTATATTGTAGTTTTGCAATTTTTATTTAGGTGAATTATACGAGTACTTTTTCCTGCCCTACCACTACAGTTACATCACACTAACAGCTGGGCTTCACTGCTTCGTTCATCATTATCCAATTTCGTCCTCCAGGTTCCCGCTGCAGTGAGCCATGTTCAGAGGGCTTGTGGGGGCGCCACTGTAACCAGACCTGTTTCAAGCATTGTCCCAACAGTGACACATGCTTGAGGGAAAACGGAGCGTGTGTGTGTCGTCCAGGCTACTGGGGAGTCACCTGCCAGAACAGTGAGTGTTATGTTATCGGCCAGCTGACAGAAACTGATCAGATCGGACCCTGAGCTGAACCGGATTTACTGTGTAACATCTGGCCTGGCTTCACTCTTTTATCTCCCAGAATGCAGAGCTGGTATGTATGGTGAGCAGTGCAGTATGTCCTGCCCGTCCTGTGGACAGTCGTACCGCTGCCATCATGTGACAGGAGAGTGTGACTGCCTGCCTGGATACACCGGACACAACTGTGATCAAGGTTGGCGTTTGCATCAACAATTATGCAGCGCACCTGTGTGCATATTCTCCAAGATTTAAAGTAGACATCACAGAAAATCTTCATTCAGTCTCCATATAAACAAGTGCAGGTGATTTAATAAGCTGCACTGTGTGTTTCACAGTTTGCCCAGCGGGTTACTATGGCAAACAGTGTTCTGAAGTGTGTGTTAAATGTGCCAACAACTCCACATGTGACCACCGGGACGGGCACTGTGAATGTCTGCCTGGCTGGACTGCGACTGACTGCTCCATACGTGAGTGCCACAGGACTTAATGTAGCTGTAACTGCAGTGAGGAGAGTTGGGCTGATCTCTGAATCCTTTGGTATAATTTACTCAGTGGTCTCATGGGTGTGAAAACTACAGCTGCCTTGGACGCCCGCTTGAGTGTTATTATTTTTCTTAAATTATCTACAGTCTCTCAGGGCTGCAGTTAACCATTATTTTCATTGATTAATCTGCAAATTATTTTTAGATGAATTAATCATTTGCTCTGCAACATGTCAGAAAACATAAGTGGAAAGAATCCTGTTATAGTTATTAGTTAGCTGTTCAGTGTAATATTTCTCCGAATTTCAAACCAAAATTCTTTCAGACAGATTAAAAAAGAGCAGAATATTATTGTATTTAGCATTGCACCTAATTCCACTAGTTGCAACAAAGTTGGTGAAATATGTGCACACACATCATCATTGCATCACAGTTAAATACTTATCGCACGTGTGATGCGTGGGTGTTTTACTGTGAGTACCGTGTGTCTTTCAGCCTGTAGTCCAGGACGTTTCGGCTCATTCTGTACTCAGACCTGCTCCTGTCCGACCAACCTCAACTGTGACCGATTTACTGGAGACTGCGTTTGTGAAAGTGGAGATGACTGCAAACAAGGTATAATACATACATGATAATCTGCCTCTTATATGTGAAGGAATCACATATATTAACTTTTTGTGATTGAAGTCAGTCTTTTCCTAAAACACTGCCTTGATACTCCTGTTGGAAACTCTGTGGGCAGCATGGCTGTGTCTGTACTATGTCAGAGGTGGAAAGTTAAAGGTCCTATATTGTATAAAGTGAGACTTCCGTGTCTCGGTTTTATATTAATACTGTTAAAGTATCAAAGTGCTCAGTCCACAGAGAAATGCTAATGCTAATGCCTAAAAATGAGCCGTCAGGACTTCTTTAAGTTTGTGATGTCACAACAAAGCAGTCACCACCTTTAGCTATGCCCCGGGCCACGCCCACTTGGACCAACCTTGCAGGATTTGGTTTCTCTGAGTGTTTGATCAGGCTCAGAGCCTCCTCTCTTCTGATTGGCTCACCGGTCTGTTGCTACTAGAGCTCCAGAGAGAAGCCTGAGAGAGGAGATGTAAAACTACATTAAACCACAAATATATCTTCTTATGGATCAGCACTTCAAACAAAACACTGTCAAGGTGTAAAATATGGGACCTTTAATGAAAGCAAACTGACCTGTTTGACAGAATCACCTGAGCAGTCAGGGAGCGTTATGGTCCCCCTCCCTCCCGGTGAGAGGGAGTCGTGGGGGGCCATCGGCGGCATCGTGGTGCTCGTCATTCTGGTGGTCTTGCTGCTGGCTCTGCTGCTGCTCTACCGCCGCAGGCAGAAGGACAAGCAGAACAACACGCCGACTGTCTCCTTCTCCACCAGCCGCACAGTCAACTCAGAATACGCTGTTCCAGGTACAGTAGACATGGTGTTTGAGATCAATCAAACACCAATATAGATTTTAAGGTGATGTATATTCTGCTTCTGACATCTAATGCCTCATTGAAACTATTGTGTTTATAATGAAAACAAAAAAGAAATGTCTTCATATCCATCCCTTTGTACACGTGACACATCTGATATCTTTTAAAATCTAGAGATCACATGCTGTGTGTGTAATGATGGATCCAGCTCAAGAGACTAAAAGCGAAACATCTGGCATTTAACAAGTGACATTAATTCACACTATTTTATTTATTACTGACAAATCAGAAGTTATAACAGGTGAGACCGTGTCAAAGACAACAGCCTCTGTGATATTGCGCGTGTGTTTCTCAAACTTGAGATCACATTTCCTGTAAATGTCAGTCTCGACTTTTGCAGGAAGGCGTGTTGCTGCTTAATGGTTTATTGATTTTAAACCCGATGCAAGTCATATCTTAAAATGACCACTGAAATGTGGTGGAGTGAAATCATTTCAGATGCTGAGCAGTGCACACTGGGTAACATTTTCAAATGAATTAGTCGTTATATTTTGATGTTTTTTTTATAGTTGTTCTTGTGCGTAATCGTTTTTGGTTCTGTCTCATGGTTGTGTTTTTTTTTTTAATCAGTGATCCACAGAGATGCATTTTATTGACCTTGCGGTAACTTAATAGCGGCAGACGTGATTCCATGTGTTTGTTTTGGCCTGCAGATGTTCCTCACAGTTACCACCACTACTACTCCAACCCCAGCTACCACACACTGAGCCAGAACAGGCCTCCACTGCCACACCTCCCCAACAACCACGACCGCACTATCAAGGTGAGTGTCAGCTCTGATGCTGAACAACTGGTCATGTATTCAGGGCTGTGGGATCATAGGACACCACAGTAGGCGCAGCAAACAGCTCTTTTCTTCACATTGTTGATTTCTGATTGGTTTATCATTCTCTCTGTCATACAGAACACCAACAACCAGCTGTTCTGCAGTGTGAAAAACATGGAGCGGGAGAGGCGGGGTCTGTTTGGGGTCGAGAGCAACGCCACTCTGCCTGCCGACTGGAAACACCACGAGCCTCGCAAAGACACAGGTCCGTCTGAGCGGCTCTCCGCTGTGTGATTCAGTTACTTAACATTTTAAGTGAAGACACTGATGCAGAGAGACCTGCAGCTGTTAGAGTAAAATGAAATGAGTGGATTAACATTTACAAGCCAATAAAAGTAAGAAGTTGGTTTCCTGACCTTCTGACCACAGCTACATAAAAATAATCAGTAAAACCTGCAATCTTACTGCTAATGTGACCGTCCGCTAACACACCTAAATGGATTTCCTTAAACACTGAAGTTGTCTAATGTGTTTAACAATGAAATAATCATTCTTTAAGACAGTGAATACCAGCAGAAATGATCAGCTATCAGCAGCTAAAGTATAAAATACCTGTGTTGATAATGGCCTTTAGATATAACCAAATATTCTCACCACAACAGGCAGATAAATGTAGAGACTTTCAAGTCGAGGTCATCCAGGAAGAAAACTTAGAAAGTAATTTTTTTATACAGTCTACAGGACACTTTATCGACCATTACATTTCCTTTGGACAGAAAATCACTTCAGTCAACAATGCACATCTGATACGAGACTATAAAAATAATAAGGGGCTTCATAAAAAGCGATAGTTGCATTGCCAGCGTTAACTCACCTGGTATTGATTTTGCAGGTTTCCGAAGCAGCTTATCTGCTTCTGATTAGTTTGCCATAAAAGAAAAAGAAGATGCCAGATTTGTCTTTTATTGTTTACAGGAGCTTTTGGAATCGATCGGAGCTACAGCTACAGCGCCAGCCTCGGAAAATATTACAGCAAAGGTAGTTTATCGCCCTGTTTTCACCCTTTTTTCCTTTCATATTACTTACTGTTGAGAAATGGGAACACCAGAACTATATCAGCGAGGTGATGCTACATAAAACTACACGATTACATGATTATCAGCCACATAAAAGCTCAAAAAATAAGATATTTAGCTTTTTAAGATAGATTTCTTTTGTAATACACTGCAAAGTAAATTTTACACACGATAACTTCTGTCACTTGTCAGCCATGCCAGCGTGGCAGTGCTGGTCATTGTCAGTTAGTCGGTCAGTCCAATACTTTGAGATATTTAAACTTCTGTCTCTTTGCGTCCTGTGTGGTGACAGAGCTGAAGGACACGGTGGCGGCGAGCAGCAGCTCTCTGAACAGCGAGAACCCTTACGCCACCATCAAAGACCTGCCAGGATTGCCCTTCTGCCCCCCGGAGAGCAGCTACATGGAGATGAAGTCGGCCGTGCCCAGGGAGCGAGCATACACTGAAATCAGCCCGCCGCCGTTCAACACGGGCACCTTACACAGAGGTGAAGCACAAGTTTACACCTCACTACTGTGTCACAACCAAAAGAAATACTCCGGGTGATCAGGTAGATACTGACAACACAGTTCAACAAGGTATGAGAACTTGAAAAAGATGGATGTTCAAGCATCATGAAGAAGAGAAAGAAGACTAAAGTAAACATATCTTTGCCGTCAGTAGCAGTAAAATGTCAGAAAATATTAAAGGGCCCATCGCAGCTTTCTAAAGCCCAAGGTGACCTCATGAAATATTTTGTAATGTCCAACCTGTGCAGAAATGTACCATCCTTCCACTGTCAATCAAAGGCAGACTATGCACACACTCATTAGAGACAGATGAGACTTACAAGGAAGATTTCAGACATGACAGACTTACAGACTTGAACAGGATTTGTGCTCGTGGCCTGTCTGACAGATGGGGAGGGTGAGCTTCCTCAAGGCGCAGCCTTATGAATGAACGACTGTTTACATGGAAGTGTAGAGGAAGAGGAAGAGCAAGAGAGAGGAAGCTCAGGGCGGCTGAGGATTTCTACTATTACCTCTGCATTTCACTGTAACGTAGCCCTGGTTATACATCACCTGCAGTCAGGCTAATTAATGATGAAGTGAAACCGGTGTTCTCATAGGTTAAGAGAATCAAATGCTTCGATTGATGGAAATATTGGTTTGGTGGAGGTACAGTCTCCTCCTGAGGGAGGAGAAGTGAGGAATAACTGTTAATTCACTGGCTCTGTTGGACGCAAAGGACTGTGATTAATAAAAACATACAAGCCCGTATCATTAAATAAATGCTACAGCGATTACTGAAGCAGTTATACTTAGATTGGCCTCCTCGCCTGTTTGAACTTGTAAAGTGAGCTCCACTAGACAAACTGCTGGAGTATTGATGAGTGTAAAAACCTGTGATGTTACGTTAAAAAATGTGATTCTTGGGATCATATAGAGCTCAGTGAGCCTGGATCCTTTATATTGTCTTTTCTTTTTTAAACTGTAAGATTGAGATTGGCAGAAAAGGAGCAGAACTCCCTTCATTTCAGTCAAGACAAACACAGTATAACCTGATGCTGAGTAATTCCTGCTTGGTCTGTACTTTGGAAAGAACTGCTACCATGTTTTAGGTTGGGGGTGTTGTAGTGGGAGGAGCATTTTACCCCAACCCATAATACAATACAACCCATACCAATACAACATAGGCCTACAGCAATACTACTGCTACACACACACCAAAGAAGCAGCAGAGGTAACAAATAGCTCACAATAATGCCATAACACTGTAATACACAGGTCCAAAAGCCCATTGCCCATGCACACACGCACATATCCAAATACGCACATTTTTTCAACAGTTATATCAGTGTGATGTTAAAGGAAATCTACAACTGAATCTGCAGCAGCATAAACCAAATATCTTACCTGGAGCTGCAGACCACGTGCTCCAGTAGTTATAATAATCCACATGTGGCCATCAGGACGGCCTGAGTCCAGCTCCTGGACAAGGTGAGGGACAGCGCCAAATCAACCGCTTTCCCTCTGCTGCCTCCTCACGTGAGCAAAACACACAACCTGACCCCCCCGCACCACGTGATGAAGCCTCGTGCATTCAGCAAACCAAGTTGGTGTAAATGCACAGCTGAAAGTTTCTTTCCCAAAACGTCTGGCCGGAAGATTAAAGTTTAGTGGTTGAAGAGGTTTCCTTTACCTGCCAAGTCAACCCCAGGCTGACACCTGTTAGCCGCAGGGGTCCTTAGTGGTGGGCGGTGCTAACGCTGGTAGTCCGGCGGGTGCCAAACGAAAACGATGCTCTCTCTCTCTCCTGGGAAGGCTGGACTTCACCTGTGCTCTCTTCACCTGTGCTCTCTTTAGCCCCCCAAAAAATCTGCAGTATGCTTTTCCTCCATTGTGATTTTATCCTTCCATTAGCTTTAAATGTTACAGCAGCCGGATGTAAACTTACAAACGCTCCTATACAGTTGATTGGCTCTGATTGGCTAATGATCGCTGCCTCCGCTGGTTGGGTTGGTTCCGGGTTTGGCATGAGGAGCAGGTAAGCAGTCATTCTGAGGCAAAGTGAAACTGTCGTGTCAACACTATGAGGATTTTGCTCTTATGACTGCTACCCCACTTCTCGACCACTGTGTGTCAGCAAACGTTGCATTATCGATCATTTATCTATGTATTAGTAATGTCTGTGGAGCTGACGTTTCACGCGCCTCTATAAAATGGTTTGTGTAGGATACTAACTTTAAAATGTTAAAACACACTCCGTACACATTTATTTTTTCTTCAACATCAACACTCTCAATTAATTCTACAATAAATGTAAATAGTAAACTAGGTTATACAATCAGATAATAAAGTCTTTCTATAATATTTCATTTAAACCTCAGGAAATGTTCAAGTCCACATATTTCCCACAAAACATCAAAACGGTGATGATGGGACTTGATTTGATAAATGTAGTTGAGGATATGTGGGATCTGTATATATGTATATAAGTGTGTGTGTCTGTAGAACAATGTGAAGCTTAGTCCTGCTGTGTTTTGTCCCCCCCCCCCGCAGAGCGTCAGAGCTCCCTCGGTCACGCTCCACACGAGGACCCACAGAGCCACTATGACCTCCCAGTGAACAGCCACATCCCGGGACACTACGACCTGCCACCAGTCCGCCGGCCCCCCTCCCCTTCCCCCTCCCCCAGGAGATCTCCTCAGTGATCAAGTTTCCCTCCTCTTCTTCCTCCTCCTCCTCCTCCTCCTCCTCCTCCTCACTTTGGGGATGATTTCTGGCCTGTGCTCGCAAAGAAAGAGCAAACTTGATGCTCTTCTCCGACAACCAGAGCTGTAGACCACCCACAGAGCAGCGCGAGGCCCCTGTCCCGCTGAGGAACTATTGTTTACTGTGGATGGCCCCCTCCGTTTCCGACTCAACACCGCCCCTCTGTGGGCTGACGTGGTACTCGCTTCACCGTGACAGACTTGTCATCCAGACTGTGGAGCCAGCAGGCTGCGGTGAGGAAGGCTGGACTGTGGCGACGCCAGCGGGGCTTCAGCTGCCTTCACCTCCCATGGGAAAAAATACACCAAAAGACTTCACGGTTAAAAGCAGCAACTTAGGGAATGTTTTAGTGTTTGAACTCATCTAAACATGCTGTAATTGAAGTTTTCCACTTATTTTGCTCGCTACTGATCAGATGTTGTGCACATGTAAAGGCCCTTTGATCAGAAGACAAACTTTGACAAATGTTGTCATTGAATTTTTTGATTTTTATTTTTTTAACAGGCAGCTTTGGATGAGCTCATCTCAGCTGGACTTTGTTTTGATCTACTCTTTATAAAACCCTGTCAAAGTTAAAAAAAAAAAAAAAAAATCAATGTCATGGGACATTTTTACTGATGCATTTGACTCCATGTTTTACAGCAAATCTGCCAGTGTTTCAGTTTTTTCAGCCTAAAACCAAAAAGTCAAGTTTGTTTCACCAAAGTATCCATGTGTGTTTACCACTAAAGAGCCAAGAACAACTTCTGTTTAAAAAAGGAAAAATCCTTATCACCGTTTTTTCCAAATATGGCATTTGGAGACACAAGTGTACATGTGTGGCTCACTTACTGCTGCTGTCAGAGAAAAACTTTGTAAATATAGAAATAAATATATTGTCAGCGTCACAGTAATGTCAAAGAACAGCCCTATTTTAAGATGAATATGTTGTTTGGGGGGTTTGTGGGACTGAAGATACATTACATTTACAGAAATAGACACCAAAAGGACAGTGTGTAAACACATACTGTTTATGATGTGAAAAACAAACCATCGTCAAACTGGGAAGAAGAAACCAAATCAAAGCAGCGTTATGAATGTTAATACAGAATTCTACAGCAGCAAGTTTAGTCTCTGTCTAAAGGACCTGTTCACCCACATTACAGAAAAGAAGAAAACTCACTCTCACTTTATTCATGTTGATGGTTTTGACAAAGCTGTCTCTGAGATAACTTCACCATGAACAGTTTTTACTTTTAAATCAAGAAAAAACAACCCGTCAATTTTAAAAAATGAGCTTTAAGGCTGTGAGCTCCATAAATGAAATTCCCTTCGCCTGGAAACCTGCATAAAAACCTACATGAAGTAAAACCAAAACTATCTGAATGACTAGATACTGCTAAATGAAAAACATGTTTCTGTAATTAAGCCTGAATTGACCCTTTAATCAGTTTGTCACCATTTCATTCTTTTCTTTCTTTTTTGTAAATCAAGGTGTCGTTTTGCCTCTGAATCATTTTAGAAACGTTATAAAGGTTTAATTGTTTAGTGATGTCTGTCAATACTGAACCAAAGGTCCATCATCCTGCCAGCTACATGACAGAAACCCTGTGTACCAGAGAGAATGTACATTCTGCTTTAAATGCTATAGTTTTGGGTAGAGCTGCAGCTTTTTTCTAAACATATGATCATATATTTTTGAATGTAACCATGGGAACATGTTGTGTATAATAATGTAAATAAAAATGACTGCACTTTTGATCAGTTGTTTTGAATGACAATGAACAATCAAATCAAGGAAATAATCACAGCTACCAAACACCAGAAAAAAGGTTTTACTCAGCATTATTTTAGAAAAGAAAACAAGAGAAAAAAAAAGACATTGATTACATCTGAATGTAACGTCCATAATGTAGCATCATTATGATCTGACACAAATCCCACCTTGAGCTTAATACAACTTTGGCATTCAAGACTTGCAACAAGAAATCCCTTTGCTGACATCCTCAGGTCCTTCTAAGTGTTTGAGCAACATACAACACATCTGAGTTTCTAAGTGTCCTGGGTCTTCATTCATGTCAGCTAACATTGCATACAAAGTTAACAGTAGAGCACATACTACACAATTACATACAGTAATCATGCCTCATAAATTTACACGTACAGTACATATGAGACAAATACTGCCTGTTAACTGTGAATCTGTGACACGAAGGCCAAATACTAAACATCTTTGAAGCTCTCTTAGCGATTGTCACGGACTTTAAGGCACTGTGGGGGGTCATAATGTCAAAATCAGACATCTGCTTAAGGCAAAGAAAAAAAAGAGGAATCTAATATGGCAGAACAACAAAAAACAGCTATCAAGTATTTTCCGTAAATGCTTTGATATGCTTTTCTCTGGAGGATAAATGACTTAAGCTGCCAGACTACAGTACAAATCTAGCTGCTGTGCATAATTGGCAAGGCCCTCAAAAAAAGCAGTGCATGAAGCCAAAGTCACAAAGTATACAAACCCTACAGTCTTACTCAGATCCCCAAAATCATGCCTGGGGATTTGAAAAGTCAGTAAGCTTAGAGGAAAAGGAAAAAAGCCCTTATGACCAGTTTTTAGGAGCCACACAAACCAGAGGACGGCTGACAGTCACAAGACTGCGATACAAGGCATGTGAGCAAAGAACAGTGATTGTTGATGCTTTTTCCTGTTCTCTGAAGGCACAATTGTATTTTTAATCTGTAAAAAAAAAAGTAAAAGCTTGTTAAAATGTTTCCAAAAAACTACTGTTGCACTCTCTAAAGAGAAGCAGCAGTTCTCCATTAGAGTCGTGTTGATCGGTTTGAATAAGCAGAGAATTCTTACAAATATATACTGTAAATATGGCACTAAATTTATATGTAAAGAATGTAGTACCCACTCCTGATATTTCCCCAAGTAGACGACAAATTCTACAATGTTCTATCATCATGACAAAATACCTTTGGAATTACTTAAAAAATAATAAGGCAACACATTTCAATGTCCATCTAGCCGAGACACTCTCAAGCGGGTACATTCAACTTTTCCAGCAAAAAGTAATTCCTTTTCAGACTTTCAAAAAATATCACTAGATACATTTCTCTGGGGCTACGCTGTGAATTGAAGAAAAAAATATATTCATCTCTAACAATTATTTTCTCTGTGTGCACCACAGCTGCCCAACCGTATGATCTAAATCCACATGGAAAACGTACTACATCGTGTTTGTTTAAGGCTAAGGTGAGAAAAAACTGCTGTACACCCTGAGCTTACAGTACTTTGGCTTCCTTTGGACAATTTTCAACAAAGAGCCCTAACCTCTCTGTCATATAAAGACAGCAAAAAAAAAACAAGGCAAATAAATTCAAACTGTAAACATCTTTAAATAAAGATTTGCTGGATTTGATGAGAGATAAACATGATTAACAAACCCCACAGGATTTATTTTCCTGTCGTCTGTATGGCTGCAGAGACTTATTCCTGACAGGGTTCACTAGCTGTGCGTGTTGAGTGTTGACAGCCTGGCCATTAAATGTGAAACCCCAGCTTGGATCGACACACAAGCACTGGTCAATGGAGCTCTGTGGGTGTGTGGGTGTGTGGGTGTGTGTGTGTGTGTGTGTGTGTGTGTATAAATGTGAATGTGCAAGCAGAGCAGGCACGGCACACATGCAATAAGATAACATAAACATACAAACTCAAAAGCTGAATATGAAAATCGTGTGCCCTTTGCCAAAACCTGGAAGCCAATCTAACCTGCAGATTAATCTGAATACAAAATAAGACAAAGATCATATAAAAAAATAAAGACAAACGACCCAATGGTAGAAAATGATTCTCCTGTGTGGGCTGCAGGAGGTGGTGGCTTCAGGTGAGGTGCTGTTTGGTTTTTACATGATGGAGCAGTTCTCGGGCTTGGCACGACCCTGAAGGACAAAGTGACAAAGTGCAGCGTTAAAATGAGAAAACACACAAAACCAAATAAGAAAATTAAACCGAAAAATAGATATTGCTGTTCATAAATCTCTGCGCTAAATATTTCCATGAATACAGGTGAGTTAGTGCTTTTTTAATTGCTGTTTTTCCAGTTATCTTTTTTCATATATTATGATAATCTCCAGAAACGTCCCCTGAAAATAAAGATGTGAATTGGTATTGCTGGTGAAGCCAACACACAGCCAAAGATGCCAAAATGAGTCTACAAGCCCACAATTCAACATAATATGGAGAGTAAAGTATGTCGCAACCAATGGAAAGAGACTTATTTGCTTCGTCGTTTGATGTTTTCAGAATAATCAAATCGCACTGCGCAGCACATCATGTGTTCCTACACATGCGCATGGAAGAACTGCAATTCCACATGTACATTTTGATGTTTCTCTGTGAATGCTCTTAATAAAAACGTTCTCCACAAGGACAGAGAAAGTGTCTGTGCTCCTGGATTTCATGATTTGTGCTTGAATTAACTGCAGATTCCTCATGCCAGAGTTTAGTGGTGCAACTATTTTAATCAGTAACATCATATAAAATAATATTTTGCTCCATAATTATTTTGTCCATGTTGTGACAATAATTGTACGGTACCTGTCGGGGCTCGTTGGTCCCCATGAAGAAGGAATGTCCCACGAGGCCTTCAGGTAGACCCCCGCTGCTGCAAACACCTGAGCCGCGGTCCGACGACTGCCCGCAGGAGTCGCAGATCACTGTGCGGCTCCGCAGGTTGTACTCGTTCTCCGCACCGCTCGTGCTGTGAGCTCCCTGCAGGGGGAGACACACAACAAGGTGGGTTTACTTAACACTGCCGCTCCACTGGGAGTAGCTGCAGTCACGGTGAGCTGAGAGCTGTGATGTTCCTGATGCAAGGCCCACGGAGGTTTTTAATGGCCGCCTAAAGAGAGGAGGAATTTACCATGTCATCATCTTCATCATCACGGAAGAGGGTGCGTGTCACTTTCCTCATGGCCATTTCCTGTTGGGGGAATCGAGTAACGACATGTTAAGTCGTTGCAGTTGTAAAAGAAATATGTAGAAATGTGTCATTGAGGACAGGTGAAGTCAGACCTCTCCGTTGGCACTGATGAGGGTGGTCTGCAGGAGGTCGCCGGTGCCCCAGGAGTTCTGGGTCTTCCACAACAGATCAGTGGGAGGGTTGTGGGTTCCACCGCCAGATGCAGCCCAGACCTGGAAGGGTCAAAAGGTCACAGAGTTTGCATGAGATCACTAGGATTAAAGACTTGAAGGTTCCCTGTGGACTTTTATTTATGGGATTTATCTTCAGTGTTTCCATAAAGTCTCATGGTCTGACAGGCAGCTTCAATTTCCTTCCAGATTTGTAAAAGTCAAGTTTTTGGGGTAAATGTGACACCTGCTTCGTTTACACACATGTGTTAGTTTACAGTCTTCTGTTCCCTGCGTTTCTCTGGCACATTGCAACTTCTAGATCAGCAGAAGGAACATGTATTACATCACACGTGCTAATGTGGACTCGTTCCACAAAACATAGCTCCACTACTAGTGGTCCACAAAGTCACACAGTACATTTAAAAACAGGCACACAGCAGCTTCTAACTTACAGTCACAGCTCCTCCGGCCTTCAGGGTGAACTTCGGGGGAAACTTGTAGACGATGGGGGTGGAGGTGCCGACTTGCCTCTTCACCTGCCAGTTGCCCAGTGGTTGATCCTACACCAGAGACATGGGAGCAGAGAATTTAAATTCACTGCAGTCCACAATAATTATCCAAAAATTAGACAAAACTAATCAATTGATCATCTGAAACACAACAGAACGAATCGAACACAAAAGCGTGTAGGCTGAAGCTGCAGCTCTTTAGATAACACATGCTCTAAAGGTCACACAAAATGACAATATGATTACCACACTTACGCTAGAATGTTATTTGTGATCCTACATTTGTAAATGTGTAAGTGACTTTCATATAACCGAGACAGCACATACAGTAAGTGTCTGTGCTAAAGCAGCTGTCTGTGGGACACAGCGCAGGCTGAGGTTAACAATATGTCAGTGCCACCTTTCACTGCTGTCAAATGACCTTAAACCAAGTTAAAGGGGTCTGAAAACCAGCTGATAGATAGCCTCCGTTACCTCGTCAGCCTTGTTGCTGAGACGGATGAACTTGCCCTCCAGGTCCACTTCGTCCACAGTGATGCGGCCGCTGGCTGAGGCGTGCTGACTGATGCGAGTCTTGGTCACGGTGCCGCCCACCATGCTGGAGGTCTCGCTGTCGTTGTCATTGAGGCGGCGCTTCTTGGTGCTGGCCGTGCCGGAGGAGTTGCGGCTGCTAGAAGCGGTGGTCGAGGAGTGGAGCAGGCGGCTGGTGTGGCCGTGGCCCGAGCCCGAGGTCCGCGTGACGGTGACCTTGGTGGGCGGAGGGCTGGGTGACAGACGCAGCCTGGGGAGGGATGGAGCAAGAGGTTTAGATCATAGATACAGACAAAGGGAGTCAGTGTAGCATACAGATACAGTCTCACACTGTCAAACCCACAAATGTTGACATTTTACATCTCATCCTTGCTGCTCTGGCACTCTTACATACACCTGACCAACCTGCTCCGTGATTGGTTGATGCTCAAAAAGCCCCAAACCTGGAATGATCTGTGAGAAACTGCCTTCGTTCTTAGTGCAGCAGTTTTAGGGAATAACCTGCATCACAACACGTAACCTCTCAACAACTTCAGCAGCAGTCTTAGTGACCTTTCTCTCACTGAGGCTGCAGCTCCTTCACTGTCAGCTTTAGGAGATATTAATTCTCTCTGCCTGCTCCTGTTGATACGGCCCTGCTGTAAAAGAGCGTGAACTCTCAGCCGACTTACCCAGCACTCATAAAACTTACAGGAAGGAGAATGCAATGTTTTTATATATAAAGAAATACTTTAGACTGGTTTGTTTTCCAGGAAATTTAGTCTAAAAGTCTGATATTTTTTAAAACGGACACTGACACAGAGCGAGGTGAACAGCAGACACACACAGGTGTGTTTACACCACATCAGACATAGTATATCTCTAATGTATGATGTTGTTTTGGTGCTTTCAGCCTTAGTCAATAAATAGAGGAATTACTTTATTTTCTGTCTCTGTAACAAGGAACATGTGTAAAGTCGCCTACACTGGCGACTGACTCTTCACTGATTTGTTAATGACCCCTCTCTTCCTGTAACAACTTCAAGGTGTCTCATGACGAGCTTTCACAATGGTCTGCCTGCTGTTGTACAACCATCTCACCTCTCCTCCTCTCCCTCCAGCAGCTTCCTGTAAGCATTAATCTCCATGTCCAGGGCCAGTTTGATGTCCAGCAGCTCCTGGTAATCGTCCAGCTGCTGCTGCATCCGGGCTCGGATTTCAGCCATCTCCCGCTCTTTATCCTCCAGCCGCCGCCTCATCAGGTCCCGTTCTCGCGCCAGAGCCTCCTCCAGCTCCCGCACTTTGGCCTCGCTGGATGACAGCTGATGAGAAGAGAGCACACGCACAGGAAGGCTGGTTAATTAAGACTGGCCAATTAAGCAGTCTGTTGCGCTGCAAACACAGGTTGATGAGTGAGGTGAAGCTTGTTTTGGAGCGTTCGTGTCAATATCAGTCAGCCACACAGCAGCGTGGCCAGTAAAACCACCAGACAGATAACGAACCACTGACAGATAGTGTCACTGACAGACTGTGTGTGTGAGTGTGTGTGTACCTGTCTCTGCAGCTGGCTGAGCTGGCCTGACATGCCCTCCATTCGAACACGGGTCTGCTGCAGCTCTTCATGGGCGGCTCCCACCAAGTGGCTGTTCCTGTCAGCTGAATGACGGGCGTTCTCCAACTGACAGACAGAGACATGCAACAGTCAGATATCAGCTCGGCTTTACTCCAACAAACTACCTGAGGAAAACTGCGCTGTTTGACAGAAAAATACAGTCTCTGTCGTGTTCCCTCTTACAATCCCGCCTATTAATTCAACTATTTCAGACACAGTAATTCCCAAAATAATTTTCCTCCGGGGTTCCAGTAAGATGAAGAACATTTGTACATTGTACAATGACAAATACCGCTGTGGTGTTTATCCACATTGCTCATTAGGATTCCCACAGGACAGTGGTTGCGTCTGTTAAATTAATTTCCTTCCTGAATGTAGATGAAAGGCAAGAAACAATCTATAAACGTATTTTTATACACAGATAAACGAAAACACTGATTGTATGAAAAGGGTGCAAATCAATGTTGTGCATTATCTGAATTATGGACTATTTAACAACAAAGCAACCACACACCAAGCTGAACTACTAAGGCGACAGTCTCTGCTTGGACTGTAGGTGGCGACAGAGCTGCGCCTCCTGCAGCATGCAGACCTACCTTGGACTGGTAGGTCTTCTCCAGCTCCTCCTTGTAGATTTGGACCTGAGCCTCGTGCTGGGCCCTCAGCTCGCAGAGGGCCTCGGCCAGCTTGCTCTCAAACTCCTGCTGTCGCCCGCTGTCGATCTCCACCATGCGAGACTCATACCGACGCTTGGACTCACGAAGCTCCTACAAACACCAGCAGAGAGAGAAAACACGGGTTAGTGATGCTATTTGTCTTAATTGGAAATGTGTTGATTAGAGGGCGACTTAACTTTCTCAGCTTCTTATGACTTTACCAAACTACAAAAAGCGCCATTTGTATTGATGTTTGGTTTATTTTCTTTCAGGCACTATAAACAATTTAAAAGACTCCACCTGTAGAAACCTGCTATGGTCAATGAACTTAACTGCATTGATTAGTGAGTCCCTGTGCAGTAATTACTTGTTTAGAGGTACAGAGCTCCAGCAGACGAATCTACTGCTCTGGTGACCTTTAAGCTTCTCCTCGTCATTATGTTTAAAAAAAACACATCTATAGATGGTCCTGGTCTAGACTGGGACCTGACCAAAAATAAAAAAAACTATGTGACTTCATTATGGCAGGAAATGAAATGTCAGCATTTAAATACTTGTACAATTTGTAAGTGATGCTACTTGAACTGTGTTTTGTCGTTTTTATGTGAAAATAAATAAAAGAAACATCTGCATGACAGATCTGAAGGGGGAATGCAAAACAAACAAGTAGGTGGTTGGAAGCGAATCAATATCCTGTGGAAAAAGATGAAAAGTAGGACAGATGACTTAAGACAGCTGAACACAAATAGAAGGGTTAAGGCGAAGAGTAGGAACCTCGTTGTAGATGTTCTTCTGGAACTCCAGCTCCTCCTTCAGGGTCTGCAGGCGGTTCTCGGCGTCCACTCTCCTCAGCATCTCATCCTGCAGCTGCTTCTTGGCATCGGCCAAGTTGCCGTCCAACTGGGAGGGAGGAGGAGGAGGAAACAGAGAGAGATGAGATAAATCGGAGCAAAAAAAATGCAACGCAGCTCAAGAGGCAATCTGTGCAGCATTGTTTGAGCTATGAACTATTCTTTCAGGAGAAAAACTGTAGTTCCTAAATTCAGCCAGTAGGTGGAGGAAGACCACAACTGCATCTACGTCAGTCCTGTGGTACAACTCATTGATAAAACAAACAGCAGAGAATGCAACCTTGTCTGCCTCACCACATTGTCCTCATTCATAATCAACTGCCTGCAGGGTTCACATCAAATTATTACTTCCACTCAGGTATTTCTGCGCTGTGGAGGCAGAGAAAGTGCCCACACCGAGATCACTTCAAATGTCAGTCACTGCGGCTTTCCACTCCAACTACGGAGTGTTTGTCTGACAGGTAGTAACTCAGGATCTTAAACATTTTCCCTTGTTCATGTAAACCAAGGGGACGACGCTGTCTATAAGCTGAAATGATCCTGATATCAGTGAAGGGGCTCGCTGTGCTTCAACAGAATAAAAAGAAGGGGGTTTTCGAACAGGTTTCTCTCTGACCTGAGTCATGACACATACTCTTCATTGATTTCCAGTAAAAATGTTTTTACCTTGGCCAACTGGGCCTTGAGGTCCTTCACCTCGGCCTCCAGGGCCCGCTTCTCCCCCAAGGCAGTGGTGAGGGAAGCATCTTTAGAGTTGAGCAGCGCCTCCAGGTCCCTCAGTCTGGCCAGAGCCGCCTCCAGGTCAGACTCCTTCTTGCTGTTCCTGTGAAGACACGGGACAGTAAAGATGTGGTCGTTAGTTTGCCGCTTCTTCGATGCTGCATGTGTCATTATCTCCCTCTGCTGTGTATGTCGGTCATATACCTGTTGGCCAGTTCCACTTCTGGCAGCTTGTCTCTCTTTTTCACGACATATTACAGACACACATATTAAACAATTTCCTTTTTGACTCAAGTCTTTGTGTCCTGTTTGGAGCTGTGTAATCATACCAAAATGTTAGTGATAATAAATGTTGCTGCGTGGCGTTAAACCAAAGATTACCCCTTATTCTATTTTGATTTCACTTTTCATTGTGTTTTTAAAAACGCTTTTCTAACACATCTCTTTGCCTTATGTAAAGAACTTCTCTACATGCAAGTTAAGATGTTTTTTGGTAACTTTGAGTCATGATTTACTTTTAGCTCTGATTGAATTTGTGCTGCTAGTCATGAGAACATGTGCTTTTATTTCAGCCCCCAAGTGAAACTCGATAATCAGTGGATAACTGCTGCAGTGACCGAAGCTGTGGATGACACAAACTGCCATTGTGCAGCACAGTGAGAGCAGCAGTTGTCTACTGGTGATGTGAACTGAACTCAGGCCAACACATCAGCGTTCTGTTATTAGCCTTCTGTAAAGAATAAGAGCCCATTAAGCTTCATCTCAAGGGATCCTGTGTTGAATTAAGAGAATTCACGTTTGTTGTGCCTGTGCCTGTGCATGTGTGCTCCGCCTCTCCTCTCACATCTCTGCAGGAACCAATTTAGAGTACTGGTTACAAGAAAGAAAAAAAAAAAAAACTTGGGTACAGCCATGGAAAAACAATACATTCCCAGCAGAAGATGAAGAGAGAGGAGGGGGAGACAGAGAGGTTGTTAGCAGCATAGGTGGTTCATGCCCAGCCAAGGAGGAAATGGGCTCCCTGTTATTCTATTTGGCCCTGTGGGCTACTCTTCATTGTCACTAATAATGGCCATCTGCTGTAGGAGATGGCTTCCAGGCTGCTCACATAGACCTCACAGTCCTCCGGTCACTGCCAGCCAGTGTGTGGAGGAGCAGGCCGAGTGAGCTACGCATACACTGTGACACAAACGCACTCACAGCCAGATAAAGTTACTCCACTGCAGAATGATGATTTACAACAAAGATCGAGTCCATTCACAAGCTACTATCTCAGACGTGAAACTGCCACTTATTGGTCTATGATACAGCAATCAATATCTATTACTGCATTCAGCAAACACCAGTGCGGCTTTTGAAGAGCATGAAAATGCAATTCTGCTTCCTGAAAAGAACCGGGACAAAGAGACGAGACAAACTAGCAAAAAAAAAAGCAGAACTGCACCATGGCTGCGTGCTTCGGGATGAACAGAAAAAAACGGAAAGTGGAAAAAGATGAAAAAAAAAAAAAGAAAAGAAGAAGTCTTTTATGTCCTGAAAAAAATAAAATAAAAAAACTCCATCCAAAATCCAGAGAAAACAAATCCCTGATGCTTTACAGATGTACAATCAGGCTTTGAGAAACTGAATGGGTAATTATATAAAAGCCCCCCAGACTGTTCAGTGTTCAGATTCAAGGGGCAATAACAAAAAACGGAGGGAAAGCCCAGTGTTTGAGAGGGTCAGTTAAGCATCATCAGACATCTTCTCCAAATGCCACTTTACTAAGAATACCTCGTTAAAATAATAAATTCCACTATGATGAAGGTCATAATCTCTTTCTGTTTTACAGACCGCGCCTACTTTTCACCAGGCTCTCTAAGAAACTAAGTGTATACAGTCAATATAGTGCAACAATTACCTTTTCCAGAGCCCTTAGCTGGATTTAAATGACCAGATGTTGGGACCAGATGTTCATACATTCTTGGTTTTTGCAGCAATGCACCAATTCATATTTATAAACTTCGCTAGTAGCCCAGTGCAAATACAGTCCTCCATTTAGCAGCTGGGTGTTAAAGTTTTGCTCAGGGGCAGGTTGCTTAACTCCATTTCATTGCATAATTTGTTTATGTTGTTGCAACTGTAGGACACACACACACACACACACACACACACATTAGAAGCATGCTGAGTAGATCTCAGAGAAGACTTCTAACATATTGACTCATAAAAAGAGACAAGAATGTGACTCTTTACGACACAGGCGTGAAAGCACTTGTGACACACACACACACACACACACACACACACACACACACACACACACACACACACACACACACACACTACTGACACCTCCAAACATTCTCTGAATTCTTGAACCTTCCAACACTGGAGCCTACAGTAACACAGCTGCCCCATATGAACATGTCAGTCGTCAATCAGTGTGGAAGCGTCGACTGGACAGGAAGATTAGTAAGTGGGGTAGAATGAGACGTGGTTACTGCTGTAAAATCTCTTCATGACTATTATCTTGTAGTGACTCTAACGGTATAATAGAGTTTAACAACCTCTGGTTGGGCCATGCTCCCTGAGGCTTGCATAACTCTCTAGGTGTGATGAAAACTAATTTTCCAAGGCCGGCGTTGTTATTGTGGAACATTTTTAATTCTTCACAGTGCTGCTCATTAACATATTATGGACTTAAATAATGAAGCCAAATCAACCCAAATAGGTCTGTTTAATGAGAAAGAGACAGAGAGAGGCATGTTTTCTTTTTATTGGACTGGGTTTGGGGAGTGTGAAGGCATTAAGGATGTGTATGTTTTCACATCGTACACACACACACACACACACACACACACTTAGAGCTGTAGATAAACACTACTTGAAACCATACAGCTCTTTGTCTAGATGCTAATATTTTTTTCAGTGAAGCATTTTAAGAGTCTGACTCTGCGGGCAGATGAATGCTTGTGAGTGTGTGTAGGTGGCTGCTGTGACGTTCATTAATGCTAATGGGCCCAGTGGATCGGCTCCAGGAGTGAATTAATGGACAGAAGTGGATTTGGTGTACCGACATGCTGCTTGACTATTTGTATTCTCTTCATACACAAATGTGATGGTAAGACAGAGAGAATACCTTACAGCAGGATGGCATGCAGTGTAACAATTTGATAAATGCTTTTAATAGATACTTCTGGTATTCAGCACAAGTGGCCCAGACGAGATGCACCAATTACACTACACAGGGAGCAGATCCCTTAACTCTGTATTCTGTGGAAAAACAAGACTCTGCTTAGTCTGCAGCTAGCAGCTAGCAGCTAGCAGCTAGCAGCTAGCAGCTCTGCGAGACTGTGCTGTGGGCATAGTGGTGCTTTGAGCTAAATATTAACATACACATGCTAACATGCTTACAATGCTACCATGCTGACGTTTGGCAGGTTTAAAAGTTTAGTTTTCTTCGTTTAGAGTGTTAGCATGCTAACACATGAAGTACAGCTAAAGTCTTTCAGTTATATGGTCAGAATGTGAATGTGTCATGGCAATCCATCCAATAATAGTAAGAGATATTTGGCTCAAAGCAGGGAAGCAATTCGATCGATTAGTTTTGTAACTGTGAGAAAAAAGGCCACAACCTTCCAAAGCTTGAGGTGACATGATGAGATTGAGATTATTGTAAAACACCTTCATACAAAACCCAAACATGCTGTTCACTATCAGAGAGACAGAAGAAACCAGGAAGTGTTCAACATGTGAGACGCTTAAACCAGAGAATTTTGACATATTTTCTAAATTAAACAAAAGAAAAAAGAGAAAAAGAATGAATGGATTATCAAAGTACTTGCTGCTTATTTTTCTGTCAACTGACTAATCAATATAATTGGCTTATCGTTGCAACTCTAGCTCAAAGCCACAAATGTCCACCTCATGGTGGTCATCATCTGAGAACCATGAATGTACAAAATCTCATGGCAACTCATCCAATAGGTGTTGAGACATTTCCGCCTGGACCAAAGTGGTGGACTGAAAATCCAACACACTGTGCCAGAGACTGTTAGTTACATATGCATGACCTCTGACCTTTTTTCCAGTGTCTTTATTCATAGCACTGTTGTCATCACAAGTGCTCGGAGCAACGTGTTATTTAATTTCTTTATGTCATGCAGCATTTTCTGGTGCATTGGACCAGAGGAACACTTCCAAATCACAATCATCCAGAGGTGCTCTCAGGCTTTTGCCTGATATCAGGGGCTTTGAACAAGATTGTGCTAAAATGCTGACAAGATCAGCTGGTCAGTCGGCAAACAGTGCAGCTATTGAGCTCAAATTTGGTGAGAAATATGGAATTTGTTCCGTTTGATCTCACCAAATACAGTCCCAGCCTTAGGTAGGTGCTCTTCAGGCACTGAAGGGAGCAGCATCACAGTGTAGCATAAAATAACTCCATGTTGTTGCATAGCACTGTAGCTTAGATATTTCTAAATGTAGTGAGGAATTTAGAGCATTTGTCTCTGAACCAGGCTGTACCATCGAGATGTGTATAAGAGACAGGGTTCCATCTCCATGTAAATGGGGCAGTCCACTGCCAACACATTCATTTTATTAAGATAACTGGATCTGATAGAGTTTGAAAAGATGTGGGCCAGATTTGAAGACAAATTTTAAAAATCCAAAAAGGAAGAAAATAATTATTTGCAGTTAAAAGTTCAGCCTGTATCGGTTCCTGATGCAACATCCACGCCTCGTCTGTCAGAAAATATTGATAAAACTGATGAAGCTGTTAACACACTCACAAATTAAACCAAACATATTTGCACTCTGCAAAAGTCATCTGTTCACAGAAATCAGTGGGTAAGTACAATAAAAACAGAACCACTGGTTGCAGTAATGGACTTGAGCTCGGCTCAGACGGGTGTGATGGACTGGTCTGTACCGTTGCTCCTGGCGTCTCCAGGATGCAGCTGCTGGATGTCGGCCGAAATGACTGTGTGGCGGCTAAAGGCAATAGAAAATTTTGTGTGTGAGTTTGTGTGCATGTTCACATTTCAGTGTGTACCCGTGTGTGTGTGTGTGTGTGTGTGTGTGTGTGTACCACCACGTACATTAAGTGCATTTGCGTACTGAATGTGTGTGTTTGTTTGTACGCCATCAACTCAGTGTGTATGAAAGCATTTGTATGTCCCTGCACATGTGTCTTCCCATATACTATTTACATAACCCAGTGCATGGCGTGTGCTTTGCTTGGGACTACCTGTTTATATGATCCCGTATGAATGATGTAATTAGAGAGCTTCGGCATAAATATCCTCCGACTCTCTGTTTACATTCTGTTCCACTGAAGCATTGAAGTCTCTCAGCCGGCGCTCAGGACACATGTACAGTCACTCTGCAGTTTTATCGATACTGATAATACAATACACACTCAGCATGAGAACAAACGTGGTACTGAAAACGGCTGAGATCCAACAGATGAGCAAAGAAATGCAGATTAGGTTTGAGAAATTACTTAAATTAAAATACCAGCCTGTTTCATCACGATAACGGAAATCTGTTGCAAGTAAAACGAGGCAGCAGAGTCGATTCTAAGCTTGCAAACTGAGAGAGATGTTTGTGCCAAAAGGGCAGCGCTGCATGTTTTATATTCTGCACAGAGAGAGGGAATTAAAACGGAAAAAAGAAGAGTAATTTTGGCAAGCTTTATTCTTGTTTTTTGAGCGTAGACCACTCGTCTTGTTTGTCATGCCTTCTTTCTTCCCACACATAAATGTCTGCTCTCTTGAAAATAAATGTATTACCGAAAAATAAAGGTTCATATCATCGTTCTACCCTTTTCAGCTGCAACATCAAAGCTTTTTAAGGCATTTTGTTACAGAGCAAATATAGAGTAAATGACACATTTTCAAGCACAGACACAAAATGGGAGCTATTGGACAGAGGCAGTGTGAGATGGGGGAGAGGAGGGTAGGCTAGTGGGGGAGTGTGAAATGGAAATGCGAAAAGAACGAGACAAAAAGAGAAAGAGAAAGAGGGGGAATAATAGAGACGGGAAATCTGAGGAGGAGGAGGAGGAGGAGGAATGTGTTGGCTCGGCTCCCAGCCTCAAGGATGACTCACAGCTATCTTTGTCCATCCCAGTAACGGGAAACGAACCCCGCCTCGTGGAGTGAAAAAGAGAAAAAGCCCACCACCACCCCCCCCTCCTGTTTTGCTATGCCGTTGCCACGGAAACCAAGGCCTTGTCATCAGGCCTGCTAGAATGCCATTTCCACCATGCTGTGGACGCAATGGAATAGGTTTTGTGTGGAGATTTTTCAAAACATCTCAAGACTGAGACGGTGTGTTTTTCTTTGGAGCCTCGTGAAGGAGATTCTAACCCATAATTTCTTCAAGATACGACAGACGAATTACTGCAGCCACATAGCCAATAGAAGGCTTTATGAGACCTTGGCAACGCCGATGCCAAGTAGATAATCAGCATCTGGAACTAAAAGCAAACCGACCAATTTGGAACATATATTTAGCCATTTTACAGCAGATGCAGATTTAAACGTAGAAAACGAGAAAAAGAATCGTATATTTTCATTTACAATTTTTAAGATTTAGCAGCAGCACCATTTCAACATACCACTCTGGATTTCTAAAATTACCACAGGTAGGTTCTACAGATGTTAGATCTGTGTGCACAATGTTTTTCATGGCTACTTTACCGGACTTCCAAACATAAAAAAAACACTGACCTTTGCACTAATGGAGCTGCCAAATTTGTCCTAATTTTTCCTACTTTGCAAACCAAATCCATGATGTCACTACTGAGGGAAACCATGCTGTAGTCTGACAGGTTGTCCTGCACGGATCAGACTGCTCCTCATAATGCGAGGACATTATGTTGATTGATGTTAAGTTAAAAAGGTTACAATAAAACACATTTTCTTCCTTCTTGAGCTAGTTTATCTACCCACGCACGTAGTTTTAGATTTTTAGGAGTCCACAACATTGTAAGAGTAAAATGTCAATAGGAACGTGTTTGCAGCGGAAACAGCGTTCCCTTTGCTCTGGATAATCCACAGACCTCACTGTCAACAGTAATTCTGATGAGTAAAAGCTGTTGATAGCACGCTGTCTGCTTTATCTAACAATATTTCTAGAGAGAGACTGCTGGGGTGGTGGCAGAAATGAAATGGATTTGGGTAAATAAAAACTATTTTATTAGTGTGACCACCTACCACCACAGAATTTTTATTTTATTTTTATTAACTTTAGATTAATCAGCCAACAAAAGATTTTTCTCTTTTTTTGGGGGGAATTTGAATGAATTGACCTTTAAAAAATAAAAAATAAAAAAAAAAATCCACAAGCAAGCTTTTAATTATTCTAGAAGGAAAACTGACTCGCACGTTCTCGTTCACGGCTGTTTCATGGAAAAGAAAAGTAGCTTCGAGGAACAGAGACACCTACATGCACCAGGGAGCTGCCCACTCCAGCTGCAGTCTCGCAGTGTTCACAACACAGCAGCTCCCCTGCAGCACAACGGGCTTCAGCGCTTTGCACATGGACACATCTGTTGAAGTTGTGGAGGGAACAGGGGGGGTGGGGGGGGTTGTATTCTCATTCATTTCACCCTCTGATGTTTTCCCTGCCAGTGTGTTTAAAATCACTGACTCTCTGTGACGAGCTGCTATAGTTACTAACAATTCATCACCTCGTTTGTTTCCTGTGGTACTACTCAAAGAATCCCTTTGACGTGCAGTGTAAGTGTTCATTGATCCATATGGTATGTTGCTACATAAATACACAGACAGACACACACACACACACACACACACACACAACCTGGCAAGCATATGTGGGCACGTGTGGGTGGGGTTTCCCGATGACTCACTGCTCAAACACTGAGGAGAGGGAAAAAAGGGGTTCTCCCAAATTCCCTTTAGAATATCTAAAATGTTCCCTTCTCCAATTATAGCCCACCTTTCCTTTTTCCATCTCCACTACGTTTAGTTCACAGAGCAGCTTTATGTGGAGAGCACTGCAGGGAAAAGGTGACTAAGAGGAAGGATGTTGAATAATGGGGTTTTAGTCAACAAGCACAGGAGCCCAGAAACAGAACTGGCACAAAGGAAACATGCGGGAGTACAATATAATACTGTGTTAATGGGCCATTACAATAAAACACCTAATTACAAGTAAAATACATAATGATCATTTCATTATCAGTTAATCTAGCATTTTTTTGATTTATGAATTGTTTAGTTTATGTAAGATAAAAAAATGGTGTCTTCAAAATTCTTTTGTCCATCCAATCGTCCAGTTATTTAACGTCACAGATATTTAACTACTTAACAAGCAACGATTATTTATGTTTGTCAGAGTTGAGTCCTCACTTGACTTTGACAAACAAAAACCCTCTATCAGTAAAACTACTTTAAGATCCTAGTGTTAATGTGACAACAGTTCAGTAACAGGTGAACAAACAACACGAAACAGAGCGGTAAAATCAAAACAAAAGAATGACAATAATTTTTAAAATTTGTAAAAAGTAGGAATCTATATTTTTTTCAGTATCAGAGTAATTACAGCAGCAGCCATTTGCTCAGGAATATATTTTTTAGACTTGTGTGCAATAATTTCCATGAATATAAAGAGAAAAACAACAAATCCTCATATGTGAGACTGTACGGTCTTATTTCACTTAAACAATTAAGGTTAAAAAATGAATCGTTTAATTCATTTACAGTTGATGGACTAATCGATTAAACTAATCATTTCAGGACAAATCATTAATTTGCATAAATCTAAAATCAACTATAAAATGAACTACTTTAACCAATAGTTAGAAAGATGCATTCAGTCCATCAAAAACTGTCGCACTAACTGCAAACAAAATAAATACATACATGTGTATTAAATAAGAGTTGGCAAACAGTGATGCGTTCAGGCCTGCTAGTTCAAGTCAACTCTGCTTTTCCAAATGTGTTGTGCAACTCCCACAGGAATAAGCAGCAAAAGAAACACGACAGACGGGCACATGACCATTTCCTGTATCTTTTCTGGGATGAAGAACACAATCACAGGGATTGTGTGTGTGTGCGTGTATATGCGTGTGTTAAATCACCAAAAGCCAACAACAACGCAGCCTTTGCCAGAGGCGACCCGTACACATCCACATGCGGCAGAGGAGAACAGGGCTCTTAGTGTTTCCAGTCTTAAAGCAGAGCAAACGCAGAGCGGTGCTGATTTCAGGGTTTCAGGGAACTGACTTCTGACGAGACAACCACAGAGGGAGGGGGAGACAGTGACGACTCTCATGTCAAACTCATGGTTTTGTTTAAGATGTCACCAAAACAAACTTTGCAAACTGAGGAGATTTATATCTGCTTTCTTTGTCCCATTCACGCCCATAAGAATTTGCATTCGTTAATACAGTTCCTCAAACACGGTGTCAGTCAAAAGGTAAAGAGACAACAATGTCCCACCCACCGATAACGTCGGTTACAAAGTGTGTGTGTGTGTGTCTCTACAGACTCTAAAAGGCCTATCAAACAGCCCTTGTTCCTCCTGCGTGATTAGCTGATGATTCATCAGAGAGTGAGTCAGACGCTGGTTTTCGGGTCTTTGTGTTAGTTTAGCAACTGGACAAACTTTCACCCTCTCATTCTCCGTTTCTACAGTGTCATTAAATAAACAAGAGAACACATGAAGACAGGAGTAAAGAACTCGAATGTTAGTGCTAAATCAAGATAAGAACTCTTCTTGGTAACCGTTACTATGCCAACTGTGAACTTCCTGTTCATCATCTTAAAAAAAATCTTGATCAGACCTGACAAACGTGTGTAAAACTCCAAGTATGTTTACAATTAGAATGAATCATCTCTCCGGCTGTCCTCTGAATGCAACCTCACACACACCAAATACGACTTTGCATTCTTTTGAAAACAGGTTCAACGTCAGTGTGTTAAATGTAGAGACTTCTGCCAATAAGAAGTTTAATTGTGCTTCTTATGTTGGTGATTCACATTTTCCTGATTGAACTGCGTCCCAATTTGTATCCAAAACTTTCATTCTCATTGGCATTAACAAGAAAAGCTCCCTGGTGCATCTCCTCCCTCACTTACGCTCCATGTTACAGCAACAGGCTCCATCCCAGGCTCCTCTCCGGTGAGACACGCCGCTCTTTCCAGCTGAGTTAAAAACTGAGACTTCCGCTAATGTTAGCTGTAAGCTAAAAAAAAACCTCATATGGAGTTTATGTGAATGCGATGAGTTCTAGTCAGCACTCTTTAACGTGTGCTAGCCTATGAAGGGGAAAAAAAAGGGATTTGATGCTTGGAGTGTGACCAAGTTGTGGTTGTGGGACGAGCCTGACGATGGGGTTCTCTCACGCGATGCCAAAGTGAACTGGCAGTGAAAGCAGACATATAGGAAACAGAGGAGAGCTCACTGGTGACTGCACAGCATATCAAACAGAGACAGAGATCTGTTCTAACATCACACGCCCAGAGAACAAAAAGGTATTTTTTGCAACAGGAACAGTCATACAGTGTCGCACGAGCTGTAAAACACCGAAAACGATGCTGCACTGACATTCCCAAGCTTTCCTGTGACTGTCTCGACTCTGGCGCTCTCCATGGCAAACCCCACCCATCTGGCAACACGCTAAAAACAAAACCAAAAAACATGCAAACTATTTTCCAAATTCTTGCTGAGAAAGAATAGAGCAGCGTAGAGTATAAAGCAACACAGGTGATAAAGAGTTAAAATGATGCTTATCAAGAGAATCCAACTAAAGTTCTGTTACTGACAAGGAATCACATCAAGATGTAAAAACTTGGCTCCTCATCACATTTCCTCAGTTGTAATAAACAAGAGCAATCGTTAATGCAGAACATCTGAGGCGTCTCAGATTGACTGAAAGTTGAAAGAGCTCCCTCACAAACTCAGTGCCCTGTTTAGATCATATAGCAGAACAAGCCCAAACATCCCATTCAACTCGTTTATGTCAGTAAATGAGCTTTTGTAGCTCAGGAAACGGAACAATTGTTACATAACCAACCAGATTTTGGGGGGTGGGAGGGGGTTGAGGTTACAGTGCACCCACCTTGCCCACTATCCATAGGGGAAGGTCTTTTGGGGAGAGGGAGTGAGTGAGCAAGTTAAGGAAAGATAGAGAGAGGGAAGGAGAGGGAGGGAGAGAGAGAAAGTCCCACCATCTTAAAGTGATTTTCCCTCTCCATGTGCAAGTGAGTCATCATGGGTTTGGCTGGATCTGAAGGCTCTATGGAAACTCTAATTCTATCAACTCCACTCTAACACACACACACACACACACACACACACACACACACACACACACACCTCCTGCCAAAACCTCTGCTCAGTACCCAGCTCTGCTTCGCTCAAGTCCAAGACCGACTCTCTCATTACTCGCGCACCAATAAAGCCAACAGAGACGGCTCCACACTGCAGCCATCCAGCACATTTACAGGCCTGCCCCATCTGTTTTCCATTGCAGAGAATGCTGTTACAGGCTGAGGGAACAAATAGTCACCAGACCAGACTAGCCGTTCTCTCACCAGGCCTTATAGCACCTACTGCATTATCTATAGGACGTCTGTGGGAAGACAGAGGCAGTTACATAAAAACTGTGCTGCAACTCTAATGCTGCTGTGAACAGACAGTCACAGTCCATCAAAAACCCGTGTCCCTTTTATACCTCCACATAATGAACCAACTGTATCAGAAGAAAAAGAAGATTAGAAAAGAATTCTGTTAAATAAAATGATCTGTTCTAGAGCTAAGACGATTAATTAATCAATTAGTCCATCGCCAGAAAATCAGCTGCCAGATGTCAGACAGTCTCTGGCTCCAGCTTCTCAGTTATGCATTTTTCTGTTTTATATCAATGTAAATTAAATTTCTCTGCATGTTGGGCTGTTGGTAAAAATGTATATAAAGACACAATCTTTTAAACTGTGATGTGTATTTTTCACAATTTTCTAATATTTGTAATATAATATTTGTACATGTAAATATGATAAATCAGTGCAGAATTGTATTCAGGGTTTAATGGTCTGCTGCAGCTTCTGCTGCTGTTTAATGTCTCCAATCATTTTAAAGAAAAATGTGCTGGGTAGGAAAAACGTATTCATGTATCCCTTTGAGATAATTCAAATATAAATTTTTTATCACTCTCATATGCAAAGCACTGCACTGGATGTTTTATTTTTATTTAGTGTGAAAGGGTGTGCCCGACGCTGTGACACTAAGAGTGATCTAATTTACATCACTGCTGGATGACACCCAAAAATCACCGGCTCTTCTCTGAGCTCTCATCTGCCCTCACATGACTCACCGTGACAGACAATTGTCTCCTGCCACATAATACAAGCTGAGATCATCGCGGGGGAACACAGGGTTTCCCCCCGAGGCAGCCAGAAGAAGAGAGGAGGATGTGATCAAACTGCATGAGAAAATCTCTACAGCAGCACAGTGAGATCTGCTGCTGCCTGTCTCTGGCGTCAGGGAGCAGGGCTCGTGACGCTCAACTGTTAAAGTTCTGTGAGATAAATGCAAGTTTGTTTCTTGACTTTTGCCCCACAAGGTGCTATTGACACTGAGAGATGTATTTGACAAAAGAAATAGAAATATTTCAGAGCAGAAGTTAAGACATGTCATACCTGGTATTGTGAGTGGTGGCTCACAGCATGACTTACTGGCACATGTACATCAAATAAAGCCATTGTTCATTTAATCAGCTCTACCTGTGCTTTTCCTGACGTGTTAAATGTCTCCTCTAAAAAAAAAAAAAAAAGAAGATAAAAGCAGCCAGGAGACTTTTTTCCAGACAGTGTGGTGCAGTTAATTATGAATGAAGCAGTCAGACTTTGAGCTTCCATGAGTGTCTGTTCAAATGGATTTGTGTAAACTGTAGATAGAGATACCTGTCAAAGTCTATACTTCTGACTGTTAAACCATGATATACCAGGATCACAGCGACCTGGCGAGCTTCATTTTTCACCCCACTAATTACACTGACCTAATAACAGCTCGTTACAGTCATTAATTCTTTACAAAGTCAGCATAATCAGTCTTTTAGATGTTGGCAGGAAGATTCTGGGTCTAATAATATGCCATACTTATCTGAAGCTACTCAGGCATCCTTCACCTGCTGTGCTTCATTTTTACAAATTATTTCTTGCAGCTCTCAAACAGTAAATTCACAGAAAATGAATCTGCAACTATTCTGATAATTAATCATTTCCTGTGTAATTTTCTTTCTGAGGATAAATATCAAATATTCTCCAGTTCTAATTTCTAAAATTAAGCATGAAAATATTCAGCAGATTATGATCAATAATGATAACTGATTGTGTGTGTGTATATATATGTATATATATATATATATATATATATATATATATATATATATATATTTTTTTTTTTTTTATTAGTTTCCTGGAGTTTCCTTAATATAAATATTTTCCATCTCTCAGTATTTCGTTATGTGCATCACACTGATTTCTCAGTCATTATAATGACAGTCGTTTGGCAGAGCTGCTCAGTCAGCGGTACTTTCCCAGTCGCATAAGCAAAAAAAAAAAAGAAAAGAAAAACCAGAACAATGATGCACCGATTCCACAAGTCTATTGAAAGAAAGCTTCACATTTCAAAGGCTTAACTGCACGATCAGAAGGGGAGTGCAGCTTTGCTCTTGTCCATTTTAGGAAGAGACTTTGAACACAAACATTTTATCTCAACAAACTTGACATGAGTCCTCCTGTTATCCATAACATGGTCCAGTAATAGCACGGATGTATACTGTGTTACCTTAGAGATGAGTTTAAAATTTCCCCTCAGGTAAATATAGGAACTTTACTCACTGAAACTCAAGCTATGACTAATACTAGACCACTAACTTATGACATCTACTGCCGCTACCACTCCATCATGCTCTCCTACTTTTACTTCCTCATTTTCCTTTCACAGGATACAGGAATATTAAAGTTTCTGTTTATCACATTGTGAGCGTTGCCTAGGATGTGACACCTTCTTTTCTTTGAGCATGAATGTCAGTGTCTATTGTGTAGCTCTGAGAGGACAATAAAAATATGTACACGTGTTGCCAGGGGAACGGAAGTAAGGGCAGTATACAGCTTTGCACCTCAATGGGATATTATGAATAAATGTAGTTTGTGGGGGAAAAAAAGTCTTAATGAAAGAGAGCTAAGGGTGATCTTATCCAACACAATGTAATAAGTGACATCACTCACTAACTGCAAAAACTCGTGGGTCATATTTAGTAGGAGCAACACATACTGAAAGGAAATGGCAAAAGAAAATATTCCCAATCTAGGAAATGTGAATGTGTTAAATGATAAATGCATTTCCTGCTGTGTTCTTTGATAGCTGTGAATGCCACAAGTCAGCCTCAACATTACATATCAGTCCTTGAATACAACATTAAGAGCATGTGAAGTACAAGACTGGATCTTTTTCAGTCTGCAGCTGAACATGTCCCGTCACGTTTCGTCGACCGCAGCACTTCTTTGATTCATTTTTACATTGTTCCAACAGACTGGCAGCAGAAAAAAACAAACGTCTAAGAGCTTCATCTACCTGGTGCCACACCCTGAACCACACCATGCCGACGGGCGGGGCAGACTGAGCCCAGGTAAATCCCTGCTTTTATGTATTCAGAATGGACTGAAAGGAGAAAGGCTTGGCTGTTAACTATTCAACAGCTCCAGTTGAGTCTCATCCTTATCAGACAAAAGCAGAGAGTCACTTAGTCCTTTACAATATCCATAAAAAAGGTGTTGGGTTTTGAATTTAGATAGCGTGGGTATGCAGACGCATGCACGCAGCAGATAATACTGAATCAACACTAATGTAGTTTTTAAATTTGTCTTTTGCAAAAAAAAAACAAAAAAAGGTTGATAAAGTAAATTAAAATAAACTAACTAAAACAAAGTTCCACATCTGCGTGGGTGGGGCGCTGAGGAAGGACTTCAGGAACGAGAACTGGCAGTGACACTGATGAGCCGGTTCCCCCACATAAGATAATGCTTCACAGCCAGCGGCACAGCTGGAGGTTAGATTGGACACGAGACACCAGACAGGAGCACTATTTCAGTATTACAGGCAAGATGACTAAACAAGCCCTCGACAAACCTGTGAACATGGTTCTGTGGCTCCTGCAGTAGCTCAGGGGCTCAGATTGAGTCTTTCTGACCTGTTTTTTCTTCCTCAACTTGCGTACATGGCTCTGAGATTTATGTTTAGACTTTCTTTTACAGTGCCACATTCCTCCCACACCTGCTTTTGCCAGGTTATTTGCTTTTTTCTACAGTTTTGAATTATTTACAAGTCAAATAGTGCTGCAGGGAGAATTGTTGGCATTCTGGGCCAGCAGTTTGAAGGGTTGCCTCAGGAGGGAGAGCATGTGTTCCTTGTAGTAGTTATGCATACAAAGACATGTCTGTAAAGAGACGCAGTGTCGTGCCTTTGGGCTAAACAGGTGTGTCCAGTCAACTGAACTGCACTGATGGCTCCACCTGTTGTTGTGTGTTCCGTCAAACTCGGGAGGAATAACCAAGGACATCAACAAAAAAGTCAACATATTGTGAGACGTAGCACTTTAGTGTTTGTTGCACCACCGTCTGTTGCTGTCGCCACCTGAGGCCCGGCTCAGCAGCGAGTCAGAAGAAGCCCGTCAGTGTGTATTAATAAACCTGACTTCCCGTTACAGCGAGTCCGTAGTCAGCCCATTCCAGAGGCCATGAAAAACCTCTGAGTCACCACCCCGTCTGCCGAGCCAAGACTCCCAGAGCTCCATGACAACCAAACACCAAACACGCCGGGCTGAAGTATAACAGATAAAGCCGGCCCAGACCACACATGCGTCAAAAGATCTGCTTCCTTTGGAAAACAATATTGCTTCGGGAGCCGTTGCTACTTCTCTAGACAAGTAGCAGGAGAGTAAGGAGAGGCACAGAGGCAGGGGGATACTGTGGAGATCATTTACAAAATTTGATAATACTGTTCTCTCAACAATCGCAGGGCGCACACTGCCTTTTATCCGGAGCATGCAACAAAGTCAACATCCTCACCCACCTACAGCATGTGCAAATTTACCACCACAGATTGATGAGCTTTGCACCACTGACACCACAATGAAGGCCACCAGCCAAATACACGTGAGCCACACTGAAGGCACATTTCCTATACACTATTCAAATCTTTAATTTATCTTTCCACATGCAGCAGCTGTGAACCACTCCCACTGAGTTCACAGGCCTCACAGGCCGATTCAACAAAAATGCCAACTTCATGAAAGGACCACAATAGCAGTAAGTGGGGGAGAGCATTCCCTACCACGCGTACACACACACACACACACACACACACACACACACGTTTCAGTAGTGAAATTCGTCGTGTTAAAACCCAGTTTCTTTTTCCATTTTAGAGCATGTGTTGAATGTTTCTACTTCTACATTCTCGACTCTCTAAACAGGGAAAGGGAATCTCTGTGATAGGAGCACATGCAGGTAAATGCAGTGGGGGGGGGGGGGGGGGGGGGGGGTGCAAATAGTTTAGATTTAGTAGTTGCACTTTGTCAGACCCCTCTAACCTGAGATGCACTATGCCAAGACATTGCCACATTCCTAAGAAGCCACCAATGACTGAGCTCTGTGACAGTAGTCTGCAGACATTCACCTACGTAGCAGAAATCACAGCTGACAATAACACATTCAACGAGGCTGCAGGTCACAGGTCAAATTCATACTGTATTGTCAGTAAGCATCTTAAAAGAGATAGTAGAAATAATATAATTCTACTAAATCATACTCCACAATACCTTAAGCCAGTCATTCATTTACTACCACACACACAAACACACACACACACCTTCAGTAGCAAGTTTGCTCAAAGGTCGAGGTGACTTTTTTGATAGTAAAATGTTAACTCTAAATGTTTGATGTAACGAAGCTGAACATAATATTTCTGCTGCAATGTAAAGTGACAGAAGTTTTGGTTTGTTTTACTTCTAATGAATACAAACTGTTTAAAAAGTAGTTTTTGCTCCACACGTTTCTCAGTCCACTGACTTGTACTCGCTGCACAGAGCACAATAGTTTATCTAACTCCGTCAAAGTACAGCAGACTACAGATGTGAATTCTACACTTCTGTCCATATTGTCACTATTTTGTCAAGTTATCACACAGCAGAGCTTTATGCAGCAGAGTCACACACTGTGGTTAAAGACATTCTGCCATTAGAGCAGTCAGCCTCACTACACAGAGCAGGCTGTGTGTTAAAGGTGGAGTCTATTCTGCTGGAGGTGTGTCATTTCCACCATCTTGAAGTGACATAACTGAACTTGCTATGACGAGTCATACAAGCTTAACCACCAGGAATGTCACTGGCTCCACACTCCACACTGCATTCCTGCTAGAAAATGAGGGTGTTGCACCACCTCAGTCATACTGCACAACAACAACAGCAACAGGTGTGAACTGGAGGCATAACAGCACAAAAGGTAAAATTACAGCATTCAGATCCATGTAATCAGCTGTTTTGACTGCAGCGCCGCCTTAACCACGGCTATGAGATGCTTTGGAAACACACTAACATTAAAAAAAAATAAAAGTCTCTGGAGAAAGCTGAAACGCTGATGGCTCCGGAGCATAATGAATAATGCTGATTTTAAAAAGGGACACCAATGCAACATCCAACCTGCACTGGTTGATGTGATAATCAATACACATCACTGGGCTTGTTTATAATCCGAGTCACAGACATTCCTAAGTTACTGTGGGATCTCAGGAAAGCTGGGGAATCCCCCACAGAGGAACCAGATAACAGCAAATAAATGTTATGTCATCCGTACTGCAGCACTTCTTGAAAGGTTTATGGATGGTTACAACCACATGAAAGCCTCTTTTATTCCCATGCATTTAACAGTGCACTGACAGAAAATTCTGAGAGATGCACCAAGTACTAACTGCATGTTGCTATAAGCTAAAATACATTATTTTCAATAAATATGACAACATGTGCTGTATGTACACCACTGTTGTACTATAGCCCCTCCCATTCAAGCTCCGCCCTATCATGCTCCTCCTACCTGGCTTTAAGCTCCTTGTGCTCCTCCCTGATCTTGCCCAGATCCAGCTGCAGGCGTGCTCGCTCCTTGGCAACCTGGTCCAGGGTCTTGCGGGCGTCGGCCAGCTCTGTCTCATAGGCTGTCTTCATGCCCGACAGGTCGCGGGTGACTGAGGACTCGGACTCAGTGATGCGCAGCCGCAGCCCGGCATTCTCTGCCTCCAGCGAACGCACCTTGTCGATGTACACCGCCAGGCGGTCATTGAGGTTGCACAGGTCCTCCTTCTCCTGCAGCCTGGTGATGCGGGCCGGCGAGAGGGTGGTGGTGTGACCACGGCTGGTGCGTTTCTGGCTCGGGGTTTCCATGGCAATAATGGCTCAGCAAGAGGTGCAGAGGGGGTGAGTCACTGGCTGTGGGGGAGGAGGGCGAGAAGAGTTAATGAAAACTATGGTATCCACAGTGGCATCCACAGTGAAACTACAAGGCGTATCTAGGACTGTCTTCCCTGGAAACGCAGTGCACCAAACCACGGACTGAGTCACATGTTAAACTTTAATAGAGTTATAGTGAGAAAATGAATAACTTGAATAAACCTGATCCTTGTCTGGGCAGCCCGCCTTCATGACTGCATGACAATATATTCCAAGATCCTTTTTCCAGTCAGTGAGCCCATCTCTAAAGCTTCATTTAATACCTAAGAGTTAAAAGTGATTTCCAGAGGCAGAACTGATTCACAGGAACGTAATCTCTGTTTTCTTTACTTGTTGTTTGTTAGGACTTCAGATAACTGCTATTATTTTATAAAAGAAGGAGGTACCGTTTCCTTGCCTTTTTCCTGCTTTTAGTGCTGATAACATCCCTTATTCACACCAGCATTTTCACTGCAAAGTGGAGCACACTGTCATAACATGCGCCTTGCTGTTTTCTCCTCTGGCTCCAGTAAATTGTTTTAGGAGCCGTTCAGCCACTTTATGCAGCTCACTCCTGAGCAAACACGTTCCCTACGAACACCAGCCTCCACCAGCCTCCACCAGCCTCCACCTTCGGCTCACCGGCTAAACACAAAGCAATTACATGTTTTTATAATCACTCGTAAAATGTGCAACTGCACATTGGAAAAATGAATAAAAACATATCTCCTCCTCCTCCTCCTCAGCTCTTCACAGTTTTTGGTGAAATGGAGGCAAACAACAAAAAAAAAAAAGAAGAAGAAGGAAAAAAGAAGTCTAGCCCCAGCGTCAGTCATAATACCAAAGTGTTGACTCATAATATCAACAAATACTGCAGGATGCCCTGATAAGGACATACGGCTCCTTAGATGTGTAGTAACAGTGAAATGAATGAGATGGCTCTGTGTTAAAGACTTCTGTCATTGAAGCTACAATCCAGAATTTTCTTCATTAATTATCTAATATTAAATTTAAGTGAATTTAAGTGAGATTTAAATGAACAAAGAGAACAATCTTTTTTTTTTTTTTTTTTTTTAAATGGAAGACGCCTCTAATATCGTAAAGGAAAATCTCAAGCTATGAATCCGACTTGAAACAGCAAGTATGGAAGAATTCGACAATATTGATAAACGTATGAGCACTGTTGTTATCGATGGCACCTGTGGCTGAACAGGTGGAGCTTAAGAGCCATTTTATTTCTCAGCAGTTGCTCCACTCACAACCGAACAGCCCTTTGTCAAAGTACAGCGGGAAAGCCTTCTCCGGTTCGGCTCAGGAGTGGGTGGATGCACCAAACTTTGCCATCCATCCCCTCACCGCCCATTACCAAAAGTGCACACAAGGACTTGCACGCCCATGTGGGTGGGATGGCGCACACATGCATGCACATGATGTGTGCACACGCCCACAGGAGCAAACCCATACACTCACAAGTACTCTCTGGACTAACTTTGAATAAATGAAGCATCCATTTAAGCTCCCAAAATGTGCTGTCTGATGTTCCACTCTTCAGTAACAGCAGACATTAAAAAAAAAAAAAAGGAAAACTTTTACAAGTAACAAACTTATTCCACGCCACTCCTCGCCAAAATGACAATGAAGACGGCTTTGAGCTGACTGAACAAGTTAAACAAGCACTGTTTATCAGTGTGACCGACATGAAGTCTCAGAGGGAGACGGAGATCTGTGGAAACTCTGAACCTTACCTCGGTTGTGTGAGAACCTCTCGACTGCAGCCTGCTGAAGGACTGACTGTACAGGACCTTTCTGGAAGTTGAGTACTGGTGTGAGTGTGTGTAAGCTGCTGTGAGAGTGTGTGTGCCATACCCCAGAGGAGCGGAGAGAAGAGGATCCGTTGAATAATGCAGTCTTGCTCTGTGCTGGTGGGTGTGTATGCCTTTGGCTCGTGCCCTGAACTGCTTTCCTAGCTGTCGCTCACTGCACATGTACCTACTGCTGAAGAGGGAGAGGGGCGGGAGCAAATAAAGGAGGGTGGGGCAACGACTCACACTAGAAAGACTGTGTGTGTGTGTGTGTGTTGTGTGTGTTGTGTGTGTGCGCACACAGAGCAGCTGCTGAGCTTTATCTCTCCCTGCACTGGCCATATCTTTTCCTCTCTCATTTCACTCAGACAGCGCCCTCGCAGACAGACTGACCTCAGCGACTGGTGCAAGTGGTCTGTCAATAAAACGCGGTGACACTGATGATACTGAACAGCTCCCAGGTGGATGAAAGTGTGTGAATGTGCGACTCTCACCCTGATCCTGCTTCCCTGCTGCTATGAGGAATACATTCTTAGCCCACTTTTCTGGTTGAAAACAGCCGTGACAGCCGACTCTAAAGCAAACACATGGAAGAGGAATTTCTGCTTCGGTCTTATACAGTGAAAAGAAAAATCCTCAGTGCTGCAGAAAGGACCAGAGCTGAACTTAGGACACTCAAACAAACATAGCATGGAAATCAAACACGTCAAATACATACATATCATTGATCTCCTCGTAGCAGGGCTCAGCTGTTATCCATGGCAGAACAATAATAACCTGTCAGCGAGCTCGTCCATCGACTCCATGGAGGAAAAAGTCCACAAATATTTCATATTATATTCCCAGTGAATGATAGAATAATTCCCACAAGTCATCTTGAAAGTGCAAAGCTCTGACACTCAAATCCAAGTTGATTCTGGTCTTATATTTATTTCCTTGGGGTGGAGTTAATGGAATCACAGGTCCAATCAAGTTCTGATGCAGGAGAAAAAGACGTTTTCTGTGTGTGTCTGTGTGTGTATGCATCTCCTCACCATGGAAATGGAGGTTTGTCCATTCGTGTGTGTGTGTGTGTGTTACTTTGTATTCGCCTGTGGTTAAACAAGGGGGCAAGACAGCATCTGTTTTTGGGCATGGGGCAGGCTCAGTGGCTGTAAGGGAGTATCCTGGCTCCGGTGTGGCCTTGCAGTGGAAAGGAGCCGTCAGTCTCTGAAGCGGCCACTCTGAGTCACACGTCCTTGTACAAGCAGCTCATTTTTCCAGCGTCCTCCTGCTCTCCGCCTCTCCTCCTTCCTCTAACCTTCTCTCTATCTCTCCATTTCAAGCTTTTCAGCCCCTCGTTTCCATGGAAGTCACACTGAGACAAGAATGCCTGGCTGGCAGCCGAACATCTCTCCTTTATGAATCTTCCTCTGTTCTGTTTATGTTCTCTGGGCACAAACTACAATAAACTAGATGGAAAATTGTGAAAACTGACATTTTCTCCGATACCACAGAACAAATCTGCAGGTGGTTTATCAATAATGAACTCACTGTTTAAAACTCTCCACTTCTTGGTTTTAAAGGCAAACCTAATGCCTTCATTTCTTGCTGTTTGTAATTATCAGCTTCTTCTATGAACATGGCCGCAAAACATTTTAGCTACAAGAGGCAAGAAAACTTACCGTAAAAAAACGTAACCATGATTTTAAAGTCATTTTCTTTTTTACAAAGATATTAAAATTAAGAAAAACACTAAATATTCACATTTAAGAGGCTGTTATCAGCAAGTGTTTTGTGTTGAGTCAAATTATTAGCAAATTAATTGACGATTAATTGTCTGTAGCACATCTAATTGATTCAGCTCTCAATTTTTCCAGTAAATTGCACAGGGATGCATTTACACCTATTGGATCTTTGCTCTTACTCCCCAAGGTACTGATTAAATATTGTCCAACACGGGCAAAATGTGTGACATCGAGAGGATATTTTTGAAAGTGATGCAAGACATAATGATAATTGCTATAGATCATTCGGATGCTGCTTTGAAAAGTTGTTATATACGAAAAAAATTCAAAAATGAACTAAAGCTATCAGCAGAATGTGAAGAAATAACAGTCTACATCTATGTAGTGTGTTGTGGAGATATCTAGTGAAGCTAGCATGCTAACCAGCTAGCCCTGGGCTTGGTGAACATTAGCGTTGCTGGAGACAGATCTTGGCAAGTAAAGGAATGAAGTTTGATGCTGAACACAAAGTTTCTTCTAGTCTGGTGAGTAAACAGCTGTTAATGCTAATGCTGGCTGTGTAGCAATAGCAAAAACTATATGGCACCTTTGAATAATGAGATTTGACAAACTCAAAAAGTAAACAATCATTTTTCGACTGCCAACAAACACCAATGCTTTCATATCTTTAGCCACTCGTCTGACATAGTCTGAATCCCAGATCCACTCATCAACTCCAAAGACAGGAACGGGCATGACAGACTGTGGTGCAACTCACCAGGCGAGACAAGTACTGAACAAAGGGTTGCAATGAGTTCTCTTCCCGTCTTTCTCTCTCTCTGCCCTCATGACATTCCAAGCAGGCGGCAGAAAACACAAGGCGTGCCTGTTGTGCAATCTGAAGGTTTTATTTCTCCATCATGAGCCACTGGCTTGCTGCTCTCCTGGGAGAAAAGAGTGATTACACAGACGACTTTCAGCAGGAGAAAATATGGTGCGAGAGTCATCTCGTCAGAATATTCTGAAGCCAAGTAAACAGAGTCTACTGAATCAGGGCTCCCATTCCAGTTTCAAAACCTGAAGCTCACACATGCTCTGCAGTACATACAACAGCTCCTGTTTTTCATCCCTTATCTCCCTTTTTCTCCATTTCCTGAGCAGGCCTACAGTCCCTCATGTACAGATTATTTTCCAGATAACACGGTGAAATAACGATGACTCATTTGTATAATTTAACAGTTCACAGGAGCATTAATCTTTCATTTGACAAACAGTCAGAAACAGTAAACTGTCCTTGAGTCTGTATCTGCTCGTTTTGTACCTCAGCAGCAGCTTTAATTCTCTCACCGTTATCTCTCTTGTTCAAGAAACCATTGTTCATATATCTGCTTTAATCATTAATAAAATATGCCATATCTCTAACCAATGAACGAGAGCCTGCTGTGCTTTGGAAACAGTTAAGGTTAGAAACTAAACTTCTGTTCTTTCTTTGTTTGGTTGTTTGATACAAGCTAAATAATAGTTTGATATTCTGTTCATTTCTATCCACAGAGCATTTACTGTAATGTACTGAAATGTCAAACTATTGTTGCTTTGTGAGCTTTCGTTTTGCTTACCATGCAAATGATCATGTAGGCCTCCAGTCTTATGTAAATTAATTTTATAATTTTTCATGAAGTACTGGTAATGTGGAATAAATGTTGCTGGGATGAGCATCACAATCTCTCCGATAAGAGACTGTTCTGAACTGGGTGGGTCTGAACAGATAAACCATGACTGAGGATCAAGTAACTCTCCCTGAGGGAAACTGAGGGAACTGTAGATGGGACAGAATATCCACATCCAGGCTGAACAATCTTTAACTACTCTAAGTTTTAAAAATCTTATTCCTGCTCCTCTGGATGCTGCAGTGGTGAAAATCTCACCTTTGGAATCACAGGTGTTTCCACCAGCACCTCTTTGCCAGGGTCTCATCAACTCTGTAACAGTGAAGTGAAAATACAGAGTGTGGTCGGGACTACCTCGGTGCTTTAACACGCTCAAGTACAACTCTGAGGCTACGCTAACTCAGATAACCACTCCTATCAATGTGGGGAGTGGAAAAGCATCTCAGGTGCACAACACCTTGAACCTTGAGGTGGATGGTCAACAACAGCAGAACTCCACGTCAGGTTCAGGTCCCGTCAGCACAAGGACAGAAATCTGAGGCTGCAGTTGAGGACTGGAAAACTGTAGCCTGCTCTGATGAATCTTTTCCACTTGTTTTTTCAGGTTTTTCCTTTAATGTGTCACCTGTCTGCAGTTGTAACAGAAACTGGCAGCTGTAGGTTTTATACACGAGCATGTGAGTGTTGCATTAACAAAACTTTCCTTTAAATGTTCTCCATATTCAAAAAGATGGGAGCCACTATACTGACAGAAAACACAACCTGACAACAGGCATTCATATAAAAAGGTGTGGACAAAATATCATCAACACCTTCAACGTCACGTGATGCAGTTCACCGGTCTCCATAGAGCTGGATAAAGTTGAAGAAGCAAACATTTCATCTCTCCACGGAGGCAGGATTTATTGTATTTGACTGCATTATTTTACCTATTAAACTGAGAGCACATCCTTGTAGTGCTGCCTGTTTTCCACAGGAATGGCTGCAGCAGCTCGCGCTCTGTGCCTGTCTGACGCTCCCTGTCTTCCCTGCTGTCTGTCTGTCTGTCTGTCTGCACAGAGGCACAACGTCAAGTCATTCACAAGCGCTTTCTACAGGGAAGATGCGAAGCGCCATCCACTGGCTGACACGCTGAATGGAAACTTGTGGGCGATATCCCTCAACACGGGTCATAGAGTTCATGAACTGATGCGACACGCTGCCTGCCTGGTTTAGTCTCTCACCAAACAAGGACCCAAACTAAAGACACACCACCGTAAACCCGCGAAATAATGAGCGTCTCTTACCTGTTCTCTTTAGTAGGAAACAGGCTCTTCTGAAGTCGCTTTAAAACATGTCTCCCCTCTCCACCGTCACCGCTGACCCCCCCCCGACTGTCGGCAGTCCACTTGACCCTGATCTTATCCACAGGACCGGTTCTTCTTTGAAACAAGTCCGGGAGGATGAACTCCACCGAGCCGCGCGCGCAGCCAACAGACACCTGCGCATCAACACACTTGATTAGCCTGCCAGTCTCTGCTAATTACAATGCAGCCTATAGGCGCCACCTGGCGACCGTAATTAACGCTCTGCTGTCGCTTCGTGTCGTCATTACTTTTAGCTGCTGAGGATTTTTAATAAAGTCAACTCAAGTACTGCAGTTAAGTACAATTTTGAGGTACTTGTACTTTATTTGAGTGTTTCTTCTCGAGGGGACAGGTTACACTGTTTTTACTTCACAAATTAAGATTTTCCTTTCAGCAACATGACAATTTTATATATAATGTTCAATCCAGTTCTATTCAGTCCTATTCTATTCAATCCTATTCTAACTTCAGCTAAACAACCGGCCACAGTTCCTTAAACCAACGTTATAATACAGAAGTGTCCACTGGGGACTATTTTCTGTGACGGTAAGTACATTTTGCTAATGCTACTCACACACTTTTACTTAAGTAAATATCACTAAGTCAATTATCTATCTATCTATCTATCTATCTATCTATCTATCTATCTATCTATCTATCTATCTATCTATCTATCTATCTATCTATCTATCTATACATAGGTATTTTTTTCAGTTTCCATTTAAATCTTTTTTGAATCTGTCAATTCAAAAATTCACTTTATTAAAAGTACACAATATTAGCAGGAAAGTGTACTTAAATGTCAATGGAATTACATTGTGGTATTGCTTTTTTTTTTAGTAAAGGATGTTATTATTTCCCCCACCGCTGATTACTAATTTCATTTTTTGTCTTCTTTGCCTGAGGAAAATGTTATTATTTCACGCCACAATTCAGATATCTGTTATCTTAACCATCATCAATAAACTTGTCTGTCAGTGGCTTGAAATAAATGAAATAACTGTGGTATTAATTTTACTCAGGACCCCCTGGAGAGCCCTGAGGGGCCCCTGTGACTCCAAGGACCCCTCTTTGGCAGTGAGTGATATACTGACCTGAGCTGGGTTTCACATGAATTGATAATTTAATTAAACAGGCAGCCAGGGAGCATCATACAACTATTCCTCAAGGCAACTTTACCAGCACGACTGCCACTATCAAGCTGTACAGATGGTCCAGTTGAATGGCGCAGTCAGTTTAATTCCCTGTGATCCCAAACTCATTCTAAATACAAACAAAAACACAAATTAAAAACATCTGAAGTGTGCTGCTGGAGATATTTTACAGAGCTCTTCATGGGTAAGCTTATCATTATGTAACAGATGAGCATGAATTTTACATGACCTATGTCACTGAGCTGTAAATGGTTTGTTTACATTCACAATATTCATAAATGATGGAGCAGGACTGTGGGTCACTCGGAGGCATCCTGATCTCTGAGAAAACAAAGCCTGAGAATGCGCCCATGCTTGCTGTGACTGCAGCCCACTCTGGCACTAATACTCTACCTTCAGGATAGTATTAGTTTGTCATCTATAGCTTGGAAGTGATTGCATAATCCAGCCAACAAAGATGTACATATTTCGAAGTTTTGGTACAAAGCTGTACCCTCCGGAATGTCCCATTAGGAGAACAGAACCCACGAAAAGAACCTTAACATCCACATTTTAGCTTTCAGGGCACATTTGTCTACAGAAATGGATCCACACAGTAAACGTGTCTGGCACTGTGATGACACAGCGTCCAGGAGACCAATCGACAAAAAGTAACTCTATCCTGTACTCCATTACAAGTTCAAGTCCTGCTTTCAGAACTGCACTTTGAGCACTTCTTAACACTGTCGGGTATATTGATTTGTAACTGCATTATATTTCAGAAACTGATGATGGTTTGTGTGTTAAATCTTAATTTAAAAACTAGCTAGTAACTATAACTATTAAATAAATGGAGTTGGCTAAAAAGTCCAATATTCTCCTAATAGAGTATACGTATAAAGTAGTATAAAATGGAAAGACTCAGAGAGTACAAGTACCTCAAAAATATATTTCAGTACAGTAGGCGTATACTTGAGTGAATGTAGTTCGTTATTTTCACCGACAGCTTTCAGAGTGTTCTGTTATATAAAGATAAAAATAAATTAATTTACCTGTTCAATTCATTTCAATTCAATTTACTTTATTTCCCAATGATAATCCACCTAGTACTGCTGTCAACTGAGTCCTGGGTACATTTATATTAAAAACAAAAGATAAAAAATAATACAATTGAAAAACATCAAAAAAGTTGGGACAGTCTGTTCATCAAGTGTACTGGAGTCCAGATTCATCTTCCATTTAAGAGCCGGTCCTCTAGTTGTTCCTCATGTAGCGCGGTCCAGCTCATTACAGTCCTCGGCTTCACCGCACATTAAAAACAACAGATAAAACATAGATTATTTCAATAACATGTATTATTTGGAGAAGAAGTGTTAGGCAGCAGTTAAAGCCAAATTCAAAACCTTTTATTTAAGGAAAAGTAGAAATACCACAATGTTAAAATCCTCCATTCAAAATTTTACTTTACTACTACTATTACTAAAAATAAAGAATATGAGCAGCAAAATGTACTTGAAATATCAAACATGCCCCTTCCACAATGTTATACTATTGTATATATATTACATTATTGTATTATATGTGCATTTTAATGTTGTGGCTGGTAAAAGTGAAGGTCATTTTAACTACTTTATCTGTTATGTAGTTAACACATAAAAATGCATCATATTTCTTAAGCTGATCATTGGTTTTGTGATTAATATCTGAATCTACAAAGTAACCAGTAACTGCAGGTGTCAAACAAATGTAGTGTAGTTACACTAGTTATTATTTCCCTCTGACATTAAATGGAGTAGAAGTACAAAATAGAAATACACAAGTACAAATACCTCTGATTTGTACTGCAGTACATTACCTGAATAAATGTATTTTGTTACTTTCCACCAGTGGTATTAAGAAGAATAAAAATGTGTAAAATTCTACTTGAGTAGTTCTCACATCAATGTACTCAGTTACTTTCCATCCATGATGAAACATGTCTGAGAATTACAGTAACGGTTTTAAAGCCCATCTGATTTGTATTTTGTTCTTGATATAAAAAAAGGTTAAAGCGCATCAGAGCTTCATTAAGTGCAAGTGGCATGTGAGAGGTTGGATTTCTAACATGCCAGCAGAATTTAGTAGCAACATTTCTTTATTCAAATGTGACCCAATCAGTAATTTTATAGCGTGGAACTGATCCTGTGACTTCATCCTTTTGCAGATTAAAACAGCAACTTTCAATATCTGAATCAACTGACATTGTCTGAAATACAGTCAATGAAATGAGAAACGGATGCCAAGAATAAAGTGAGGACCCTTGAGTTCAAAGGGGTCTGTGACGCGCGTGAGATCACCACCATACGGGAAGCAAGTGGTGAGGTGAGCCTTACTCATCACTAGGCGTGTCACTAGCTCCACAGCATCAATGTGATTAGAGAGG